>NC_052481.1:8254181-8312569 GCF_009730915.1 Dioscorea cayenensis subsp. rotundata | reverse complement strand
GACCCAATAACTTCTTTTATTGCTCATTGACACGTCCGAATATGCATGTGTGTACCGCAAGTGCACGGGTGTCGAAGTAATAAATACCCGGTGAGTCGGGTTGTCGAATCCACAGGGAACAGGGCTACTAGTACTAACTTCTTCTCTGCTATCTAGCCTAATGATAATGGGATAGTGTGGTGATCTAATGTGCGAAGAGATGAACACCGGAGACGAATATGCAAGGGTAAATGCATGGAGAATCTCAATCAGTAAAAGTGGGCTATTCGGGCAATGCTCCCCCTAGGATTTAGGTATTAGGTACCGGATAAGCAAAGTGTTTCTATGATGAGTAAGTTAAATCGTGAAAATCCAAACATAATCGGGTCTATCTCTAGATCACCGATACTAGTCCCCTACGAGGTCCCGGTGGAGAAATCGCTCAATCTCAACACCTCACACCACATATGACCGCAAAGCACTCTAGGGATTCCAAACTGTGTATCCAATTCCTAAAGATTAATCTAACCCTAATTCCCGGCGAAGGATCCTAACCCCCTACAAGGTCCCGGTGAAGAAATCGAGCAATCTCACGCCTCCCACCAAATATGGTTGCATAGAGCTTAGGGAATGGAGATAGAATACACCAATCGGAGGGGAAAGGGGACACTCCACTATCTCATGACTCACCCTCTCAACCCTCTTCAATCTTGAGGTTCTAACCCTAATGGAGATCTCTCTCCCACCAAGGCAACAAATCATGCAAACCAAATAACCATAAGATCAATAAGGCAAGCAAGCATTAAACAATCAAGAATGAAAATTAATCAAACTCGGATTAAATAGAAACACTAAGCAAATCCACAAAAGATGAGAATCCTAGGGTTCACAAACCCAAATACCCTCTAGAGTTTTAGCTCTCCATGGAGCAACATACAAAACACACCATCAATGAATGAAAGTACATTAAAACCAAAGAAATAAACCCCCTTATATATGAACTGATGGCCTTGATGGAGAGCTTCGACGTCTTGAAGGACCCACTCCGAGGCTAGGTTCACCGGTGGCTTCCTTGATGCTATGACGGAGGAGGAATCGATCAAAGTCGGTGACGAAGCGCCTCCAAAGCCTCAAAGACCTCCTCTCCAAACCCTAGCCATCTCACCCCTCAAGATCCGCACAAAATATAAGAAACAATAGGGCAAAACGGCTATTTATAAGCCTTAGATCGCGTCTGTCACGTGCCCTCACGCGCTCGTGTGGATTTTCCACGCGCCCACGTGGGCTGCAAGAATTTCCACGCGGCCGTGTGAACAGTAGTTTTCTTCATCGAAACGATGTCCAAACACTCTTCTCTTGAGGCCACATGTCCGGGCACACGTCCATGTGGTAGGCTATAAAACTTTTTTTCATCGATGTATCTTTGAGAGGTCTTGCAATCTTCACAAAGAGAAGGAACATGAAGATGTGGCTGCCTTTGTGCCCTTCCAACTAGTGAATTGACTTGAATCTTCTTGGAAGTTGGCACACATCTCCATGTTTATGAACTGCTCTCGTGTCTTGGTCCTTGAATTGAACAAGAACTCCCAACATTGTGTCTTTATAGCCTATCTTTGCTTCCTTTTTACTCTTCAAGGCATTCACAACCTATATGTATAAAAGAACACCAAATACACAATATGAGACATAAACCACAGTAAAAATGATGCTCAATGCATGTAAAACATATATAAAAAATTTGTCTACTCAAGCAGTTATCACTCATCATTTTGGTTGTTCTTCAATCTTGAAGGATCAGGGATTCTTTGCTTGTAAGGTGGAGGTGCAACCTCCTTTTTTTTGTTGGCTCTCTGTTCATCCTCCAAGACCTTGGGTGCTTCAATATTGGTCTTCTAACTTAGAAGCCTACCCTCAACCTCATGACCACTTGTCAAAGTGATCGCCTTCACATGTTCTCGTGGATTGGTCTTAGTCTTTCTTGGCAAGCTTCCTTATGGTCTCTACTTTAAAGACTTAGTGATTTGCCCCACTTGATTCTCTAGATTATGCAATGAAGTGGTGTGGTTGCGAAGTGTAGCCTCGACTGATTGGAACCATGTATCCGATGATTGTACAAATCTAGTCAAGGCTTTCCCTAGGTCGGTCATCCGGGTCTCCAAGCGTGAAACTCTATTCTCCATGTTTGGGGCCAGTTGTTGTTGGAAACCTGGTTGTGTGGTGGCCTTTTGTTGCCCTTAGTTATTCCATAAGAAATTAGTGTGATTCCTCTAACCAGAATTGTAGGTATTCCTATAAAGAGTGCCTTGGTTTCTCATTGCATTAGCCACATAGACAACTTGCTCAACGGAGGGTGTACCACCAACAGTGATAAGTGCTTGTGTGATAAGTATCCAAACAGTCATATAGAGAACCTTCTCGAGGTGTGTGATATGCTTAAGATAAACAGGGTGACGGATGATGCCATCAAGTTGAGAGGCTTCCCATTTTCCTTAAAGGGGAGAGCGAAGTAGTGGGTATACTCATTACCTAGAGCATCGATTACCACATGGGAGGAGATGGTAGAAGCTTTTCTAGCCCGTTATTTCCCTATCGGAAAATCTGTAAAGCTTAGGAATTAGATCTCATCCTTTATATAGTCAGAATTGGAGTCTCTATTTAAGACGTGGGAAAGGTTCAAGGAGCTCCTGAGAAAGTGCCCGCAACATGGATTCCCAGATTGGATGATTGTTTAGACCTTTTACAATGGGTTGAATCCGAGTACAAGGCAACTCTTGGATGCGACAGCAGGACGTAACTTAGGTAGCAAGACCCCTGGTAAGTCCCATCAACTAATTGTAGAAATGGTGTTAAATAGCTACCAATAGAATGCTAGGGAGAAGAGAAAGATGGCCGGGATCCATGAGATAGATGTAGTAACTTCATTGGCAGCTCAAGTGGAATCATTGAGTAAGAAGTTATATCTTCTAACTTCGAATGGAGTGGCGGCCGTAACTACTTGCACCGGGTGTGGTGGAGGACATGCTCCCTCTGATTGCCAGATCTCTATTGGTGATGCATCTTCGGTTTAGAATGTCGATTTTGTGGGTAATGCAATGAGGAACCAAGGGAATCCTTATAGTAACACCTACAATATGGGTTGGAAGAATCATCCCAATTTTTCGTGGAGCAAGCAAGGTCCACAAAAGGCCTTGGGGCCACCGGGTTTCCAACAACAACAAGCCCCAAACATGGAGAACTGAGTTTCAGGTTTGGAGACCCGAATGATAGATTTGGAGAAGGCCTTGACTAGGTTTGTGCAATCGTCAGATACAAGGTTTCAATCAGTCAAGGCTACAATTCGCAACCACACCACCTCTTTGCACAATTTGGAAAATCAAGTGAGGCAGATTGCGATGTCTCTATCAGAAATGCCACCAGGAAGCTTGCCGAGTAATACCGAGACCAATCCTAGAGAGCATGTGAAGGCGATCACTTTGAGAAGTGGTCGTGTGGTTGATGGTAGGCTTTTGAGTGAGAGGCCCAATGAACACGTACCCAAGGTTGTAGAGGTTGAGGAGGGAGCAAGCAAAGATAAGGAGGTGGTACTCCCTCATTTCAAGCCAAGAATCCCTTATCCCTCTAGATTGAAGAATGACCAATGCGATGAATAGTACAATAAGTTCCTGACTTTGTTTAAGTAACTCCACATTAATATTCTTTTTGTTGATGAATTATCCGAAATACCTAAGTATGTAAAATTCTTGAAGAACTTGTTAACTAACAAGAGGAAGTTGGAGGAGAGTGGTTCAGTGATATTAGATGCATCTTTATCGGCGGTGTTGCAAAAGAACATACCGGACAAGAAGAAAGACACAGGAAGCTTCATCATTCCATGTGATATTTGCAATTTGGGTGAAGAAATGGCATTGCAAGACTCACGGCCAGTATAAACGTTATGCCATACACCTTCTTTCATAAGCTAGGCTTGGGAGAGCCTAGGCTAACTAGGCTGACTTTGCAATTGGCAGACCGAATGGTGAGACATCCGAGGGGCATCATTGAAAACATGCTTAGCAAGGTGGACAAGTACATTTTCCTGGTTGACTTTGTAGTGCTAGATGTCGATGAAGATGCGGATGTACCTTTGATACTTGGGAGACCTTTCTTGCAGACTTCCAAGGCATTGATTGACATGGACGTCGGGGAGCTAATATTGAGAGTTGGAGATAACAAGCTCACATACCCCCTTGCTGAAGCCATGCAGCATTCAATTGATTTCGATGATGCTTTATATTTTCTAGACACTACTGATGAGATTGTTGATGAATAGATGCAGGAAATGTTCAATCCGGACCCGTACAAGGGTTTGTTCGACCAAGAGGTGGCAAATGAAGAAGTTATGATGCTTGGTTTGACTGAAGAAGTACTATCTACTCCGGGGATCCTGAAGAAGGTGCTCCAGATGATGAAGAGTGTAAGGAGATGCCACCGGAAATGCTCCAAGGCTGTTGGAGATGCGTGTGAACCGAACAAATTGGATGAACATTTGCTAGTTGGTCCCAAGCCTGATAATTCACCCTCTACCTTCAAGAGACTTTGTTCATCATGCTTTCAAGCTATGGGTAAGATGGCAACCTTCATCTATGAACCCCCGTGAGGTAAGACAAGGTACGTCAAGCTTAGTGATGTAAAACAAGTGCTTCTTGGGAAGGTAACCCAAGTGTTTACTATTTTCTTAGTTAGTAGTTTAGTATTTGCATGAATAAAATGTTGAGTATTACTCTCTTGATTTTAATTTATTTTGCTGTGTTTAAATGTGGGTTTTAATGTCATCATGTGTTTTCATGTGGATTTGGTGAAATTTTGGTCGCTTGAGCGTGTTTCTCTTGTTTTTCACGGGTATAGTTTGCATAATAGGGTAGGCTCTGAGTGTGTAAACATGTTCAGGAATTTTCTACAGAGCCTATAGAGTTTTTAAGGTATCCAGAGAAAACGCATGGGCATGTCAAATTTCCTCACGTCCGTGGATTTGTACTGCGAGCTTATCTAGAGAAGACACAGGGGCGTGGACGCGCCCTTGTGAGTGACCTCGTAACTTTTGCACACCCGTGGGTAATTTCCGGATGAGCGTGTGTTTTCCTGCAAAGACTTGGCAACTTATCTCGAGAGCACACAGGGCCGTGGACTCGGCCTTGTGGGTGAACTTATGAAAAATGCACGGGCGTGGATAATTTATGCACGCCCGTGCGGAACTCTGTAGAAGAGCTTTCTCCATCCCGAGAAGGCACAGGGGCATGCGCTTGCCCTGTGAGTTGGGCCTATGAATGCCCACGCCCGTGGGGAATTTTCATACTGGCGTGCGGAACACTTAGCGATTTTTCTCGCTTGGACAGAGAAGGCACAGTGGCATGCGCCTGCCCCTATGGGTTGGGCGCACGGGCGTGGGTATTTCTTGCACGCCCGTGTGGTTGTATTCAGAGGGATTGAATGTTATCCCAAGAACGCACATGGGCGTGCGTCTGCCCTATGGCTGTACCCTGTGGAGGCACACGGGCGTGGGTAATTTTTGCTCACTAGTGCAGATGTACTGAACACCAAGAGGCGCGAGTTCCTTTTAAAGAATCATTGTTCTTCTTCATCCTAACATTCTCCATTTGTTTGAGAGCACTCTCACATCGTCTACTGACCTCGCATTGCCGATTTGGAAGGATTTTTACTTGGTTTTCAGACCGATTCAAGGTTTTCAATCTCAACTCATTGGTAAGCCCTATCGTTTGTTTCTTCACCAATTCTTGATGTTAATTGATGAAACTAGTTAATAATGCTTCGTTTCTACAATTAGAATGATTATGCATGTTTAGAATGAAGTTAGAAGCGGATTAACGGTATATTTTTGGATTTTTGAGGCACGGCCGTGCGTTTTTCATGCCCCGTGGATTCACACAGGCGGGTGGAAAGTCCACACGGCTGTGTGGAGTTCTGAAACATTACTTAATTAACTGGTTTGATTGATTTTCTTTCAAATTTTGCAGATTATGGCATCTCAGTCCAAGAAGCAAGTCGAGAAACGGCCACGTGAGTCATCCCCTGAGGCTGAGAGCCTGAGATTCACTCTCCCCGACCATCAGGCTCATCTGGAGCGTCTGTTAAGACTTCAGTTCAAACAGACTCGATTCCACGACGCGAGTATATTGAGAGATTTACAGCAGGGAGATAAGTTCGCAGATAAGGTCGAGGAACTCATTTCGGTGGGTAGATTGAGGCAGTTATTGTCGACTATGGAGCCAGCCATTTGTGAGCTTACACTTGAGGTCTTATCATCATTCGAGTTCGATAGATCTTATATGAGATTCGATACCCTTGACGCCATTAAGTTTAGAGCATTTGGACATTACCATAACAAGAGCGTCACTCAGTTTTTAGTTTGGCTTGGCTTGTACGAGGAGTATTCCCTGTTACCGACAGATTACCCTGGGCGTTGATCGCGTAGAGGGCTTACCAAGCGTTGTGTGGTCAGAGCCTGTATGAGCTAGGTGATGGATGAGAGGCCCAATGAACATACACCCAAGGTTATAGAGGTTGAGGAGTGAGCAAGCAAAGAGATGGAGGTGGCACCACCACTATTCAAGCCTAGAATCCCTTATCCCTCTAGATTGATGAATGACCAAGGGGATGAACAGTACAAGAAGATCCTGAGTATGTTCAAGCAACTCCACATCAATATTCCTTCCGTTGAGGTATTAGCGCAAATGCCTAAGTATGCAAAATTCTTGAAGGACTTGTTGACTAACTAGAGGAAGTTGAAGGAGAGTGCCTCAGTGATCTTAGATGCGTCTTGCTCGGTGGTGTTGCAATAGAACATGCCGAACAAGAAGAAAGACCCAAGAAGCTTCATCATTCATTGTAATATTGGCAATTTGGGTGAAGAAATGGCATTGGCAGACTCAGGGGCCAGTATCAACGTCATGCCATTCACATTATTTAAGAAGCTAGGCTTGGGCAAGCCAAGACCCACTCGAATGACATTGCAATTGGCGGATCGAACAGTGAGACATCCGAGGGATATTGATAAGTGCTTGTGCGATATGAATGCGAAGCATTATTTCCTTATGTTGAGCATTACTTTCCTCGGGTTTTTACACTAATATGTGTGTTTTTATGTTATTTTTATGCAGGTAGGGTTGTGAGGCCAAGTATGAAGGAAATAGGCCAATGTGGATCATAATGCACCAATTTTGGAGGAAATCTTGCTAAGGTTCCAACGCGAAGACATAGGTCAGGTGTGAGATGCTAGAGTGTGTGCCAACCTCCTCGTATTCGAGTGGGCACATACATTTGGAGGGGCACAAAGGCAGTCACATTCGAGCATTCCGACTTATGCACATAGAACAAAAGCTGCACCAACGTCTACACCATTGAAGAAGCAAGTAATCCACAATGTGAACGTGTGCCCATTTGCGTTACCCCGATGAAAATATGGAATTTGGGAGTATTTCTGGCAGAGTACTATTAGGAAGAAGGTTACTATTCATAGCAAGCCGAAAATCGCAGAAACAGAGAATCCACACGGGCGTGTGGAAATTATCCACGGCCGTGTGGAAATTCCACACGGGCTCGTGTACTGTCCATGCCTGTGTATTCGCCCGATTCCAGCCCTATTTAAAGCCGATTCAGCCCCGATTTTGGCATTCTTTTCTCCATCTTTTCCCCAACTTGCGAGAGGGCTTCGGCTAGGGTTTCGAGGGGTATTGGCCAAGGTTTTGGAGAAGTTCTATAGCTCCGACATCGTGATTCCATTAGGAAGAAGGTTGGTAGGGGAGCTTCGATCGAGGCGTATCCTATACCGGATGAAGGAATCCTTGGACGACGAGTAGAGGACTATCCACAAGACCATCAACACGACCATCGAGGGGGTTTCTTTATGGATTCATTGCTTTTACATTCGATTTCTTTGATTGTACTAAGCTCTATGGAGAGCTAAACCCCTAGTGGGTGCTTGTATGATTGTGAACCCTAGGATGTATTCGTTTCATTGAACTTCTTTATTATGCTTTCAATAAATTGATGTTTATTGTGAGTTCCAACCTTGAATGTTTAATTGTATGAACATTTCCCCTAGAGTGACACTAGGGTTGAGAGTTCTTGTTGGTAACCTTGTGATTGAGTGACACACCACGAGCGTTAGACAAAGCTAGGTTGGAGAAGGTTGAGAGGGTGAGTCGAGAGGTACAGGAGCGTCCCCTTTCCCCTCCGGCGTGATAGATTCTACCTCCGTTCCTCGAGTTCTTTGCGGCCATAATAGAGTGAGTGGTCTAAGGGATGAACCTCCGCTGGGGCCTACTTGCGCGTGCAATGGAGTGAAGCGTTGAGAGGATCTTAGTATCTAGGGCTTAATTGTGGCTAGGGACCTTCCGCTTGGACCAAAGGGTTAGGTCTACTTTTAGGAAGACATTTATCACTTGGAATCGCTAGAGCTCATTGCAACTTTATGCGAGTGCGAGGTGTTGAGATTGTTCGATTTCTCCTCCGGGACATGTATAGAGTTAGGCATAGTTGACCTTAGATTTGGGACTATGTATGTAAGGATTTCCATGACTCACCATGGCATTGATTAGGAAGTATAATAGAGAGTTCTTGCACTTGAAACGATTATCCTAGGTGAAGCATCATCCGAGTACCCCATCTTTATCGATTGCCTTGCCCTCTTCTTTATTCTTGCTCTCTCACTTGTTGCTTTTATTGTTGAGAATTGAATCAATTTCACACTAATCACTATTGATCTTCCACATAGCTAAGAACCAAATTAAGTATTTCCACTCCCTACTCCCTGTGGATTCGACCCTGCTCACCCAGGATTATTACTTCGACAAACCCGTGCACTTGCGGGATATACGCAAGGGGATCTTGTCAGGTATCATCGAAGATTTGCTTGTCAAGGTGGACAAGTACATTTTTCCTGTAGATTTTGTAGTGCTAGGCATCGATGAGGATGCGGATGTACCTTTGATATGTGGGAGAATATTCTTGCAGACTTCCAAGGCATTCTCTTCATTTCAATGATGCGTTGTATTTTCTAGACACTACTAATGGGATTATTGATGAATACATGCAGGAAATGTTCAATCCTGACTCGTACAAGGGTTTGTTCGACAAAGAGATGGAAAATAAAGAAGTTATGATGCTTGGTTCGACTGAAGAAGTACAATCTACTCCAGGGATCCTGAAGAAGGTGCTCCAGAAGATGAAGAGGGTGAGGAGACGCCTCTGGAACTCCCCCTCTACATTCAAGAGACTTTGTTCATCATGCTTTCAAGCTATGGGTAAGAGGGCAACCTTCATCTTTGAACCCCCGTGAGGTAAGACAAGGTATATCAAGCTTAATGATGTAAAACAAGAACTTCTTTGGAGACAACCCAAGTGTTTACTGTTTTCTTAGTTAGTAATTTAGTGTTTGCATGAATAAAGTGTTGAGTGTTGGTGTCTTGATATTTAGATGCATTTGCTGTATTTTATTGTGGGTTTTTAATGTCATCGTGTGTTTTCATGTGGATTTGGTGAAGTTTTGGTAGCTTGAGCTAGTTTCTCATGTTTTTCACTAGGATAGTTTACATAATAGGGTAGGCTTTGAGTGTGTAAACATGTTCAGGAATTTTCTACAGAGCCTGCAGAGTTTTTAAGGCGTCCAGAGAAAATGCACGGGCGTGTCAAATTTCCGTACGCCCGTGGATTTGTACTGCGAGCTCATCCATAGAAGACACTTGCATGCCCATGGGTAATTTCCGCACGGGAGTGCCTTTTCCTACAGAGACTTGGAAACTTATCCTGAGAGCACACATTAGCGTGGACTCGCCCCTGTGGGTGAACTTATGAAAAATGCACGAGCGTGGGTAATTTCCACATGCCCGTGCGAAACTTTGCAGAAGAGCTTTCTCCATCCCATGAAGGCACAGGGGCGTGCGCTTGCCCCTGTGAGTTGGGCCTATGAATGTCCATGCCTGTGTGAAATTTCCGCATAGGTGTGCGGAACACTTAGAGATTTTTCTCGCTTGGACAGAAAAGGCACAGGGGCGTGAGGCTGGCCTTGTAGGTCGGGCACAAGGCCGTGGATATTTTCTGCACGCCAGTGTGGATGCGTTTAGAATGGTTGACTATTTTCCCGAGAGCACACAAGGGTGTGTGTCTACCCTTGTGTAGCTCTCTTATGGAGGGGCACGAGCGTGAGTAATTTCCGCAAGCCCGTATGGATGCGCAGAATTCCAAGAGAATCGAGTTTTTCTTTAAAATCTTCTTCAATTCTCTTCTTCTTCACTTCCAATTACTCGAAGATCGACTATTAATCAGTCTCCTAGCCTACATATCACTGTTTTAGAGGGTTTTCCAGTCGATTTCCATGCCGAATTCAAAGTTTTCATACTTATTTCATCGGTAAACCTTTTTACTCTCTCTTCTTCACCAATTCTTGTTTTTAATAGATCAAAAGTCTTGAGTTGCATGTAATTTCCACTTTATAATAGTTTATGCATGCTTAGAAAGTGTTTAACTATGGTTTTAAGTTGTAATCTTGCAGCATTGACGTGGAACCGTGCGGATTTCACGCCCCGCAGATCCACACGGGTGTGGGTAATTTCCACATGCCTGTGTGGAATTCTGCAGTACTGTTTCTAGTGCTTTGATTGATCATTTTCTCATCAATTCTTATAGATATGGCACCTCATTCAAAGAAGCATGATGTTAAGAGTCCCAGAGAGACCCCACCTGAGCCAGTACACATGGAGTTCTCGAATCACGAGCATCAGGCTCGATTTGAGAGATTGTCAGCACTTATTTTTGGTCAGTCTTGCTTTGTGGATTTGAGTGTGCCAAGAGAGATTCGGAGAGGTGATGAGCTAGCTGATGAGATTGATGAGATTCTAGTAGTGGGAAGCCGGAGAAGTTTATTGACTATCCAAGAGCCAGCTTTTCGTGCGTTGATGCTATAGGTGTTGCCGTCTTTCGAGTTTGATCAGCCATATGGGAGATTTGACACCGTATGCTATATAGTTTTGAGTATTCAGACATCCATTTGTCATGAGTGTCACTGAAATCTCCATTCATATGGGTTTGTATGACAAAACCTACACAGGTACAGAGGAGTATGGACACTTGCCAACGGATTTCCCAAGCACAGTGACTCTGTAGCATGCGTATCAAGTATTGTGTGGATATAGGCAGTACAAACCAGGAGTGTCCAAAGCCACCAGTCTATCCCGGCTGAGCTACAGATACTTACACTCAGTCCTTAGCAGGTCTGTGTCCGGTCGAGGTTACAACACGATTGTTTTGAGCAGGCAGGACATACTTTATTTATACTTCATGGTCAGCAATGTGTTGATTCACCTCGGGCACATAGTGACAGACGTCTTGAGGCAACAGGGCCAATTTGCAAGAGTAGTAGTATTATTCGCTGGTTCCTATGCCACTAGACTCAGCTTGGGGATGGGTTTTCTAGACGCCATCCACGGTGCCGAGAGGACTGTTGTGCCTTCTCCTCTTGGGATTAATACGATTAGGATGATGGGGTTGGTGCGTAGATGTGGGCCTAAAACATACATTCTAGCTACGGCTGCTCCGGAGATCACTGAGGGAGGAAGGGATGGAGTGGAGCATTCAAGACAGGTTTTTGAGCCTCAGTTTGCATCTATAGAGACCGGAGCACCCCTTGCAGCGCAGGAGACACTCTAGCGTCCGGTACCTATTTTTCCTCCTTCTCGAGCTCATGATCATTTTTAGAGGCTCGAGAGTGCTGTTGGTGAGCTTTGGTCGGAGCTCACAGTGGTCCGGACTTTAAAGATTGCATAATACGCGTGGATGATGGCGTGTCTTGACATTGTACTATATCTATTAGAGTCCTCACCATTTATCAGGAGACCGAGGACCCCTCCGGCATCACCACCACTATTTCCACTGACACTATTTGATTTAGCACCCGCAGCACCAGCAGAGCTGACAGCGGATGACACCGACACTTGACTTTGTTTTCTTCATTTTTATTACTTTTTACATTTTATTTTGGACTTTTGTATAATCAGAAAGGACTTTCCTTCTAAGTTTATTTTTGTTTTGCTGCCTCGAGTTGTATTCATTGTTTTATCTTTTATATACTTGAGTTGTTGTTTTTGTTTTATTGAGCTTCATTGAACCCTCTCATGTATGCGTGCAGATGGTCTTGTCAACATGGCAATTAAGAACTTGTCATGGACATGGCCAAGGAGCTTCGGCACTTGGCCGTGTGAGGTTCACAACCCATTGGAACATTACTCCCAAGGATTTAGCTCCATCAAATGCAACACTAGGAGTTAGGAGAGTATTGTTTTGATTGCTTCTCCCACATTTGTTCTTGATTGATATACATTATGTGTGAGCTTGCATGTGTACATTGGGGACAATGTACAACTTAAGTGTGTGGGGGGGGAGTTTCATACTGCACACATCACTTTTATATTAATTTTGATTGATATACACGCTCACATAGCCAATGGCAGTTCACCTTAGTTGCAATGATTGTATTCTTGAGTTTAGGAGAATTTTAACATTGAATGTCTTCATGCTCTAGTTTTTGCATCAATATGTAGGAATTTTTTCCTGATTGACACTTGTTGCAATACTCACTCTTTAAACTCTTTTGGAAACTCATGTTCGATGCTAAAGGGACTAGTTATTATTATTTCTTTTGTTTAAAAAATGGTGAAATGAAAAGAAAGAACAAAATAGTTTATTGTTTATTTGTGATTATTGGGTGGAAAGAGCTACCACCTATCAAGTATGAAACTACTCTCATAAGTCGGATACTAGTTATGCCCTAATGAGAGAAAGAGCAATCTCATAGGATGAGTGAAATCTACCACTCCAGTAGAAAGAGCTACCACCTCGAAAGTGTGAAAGCCACCTTAGCAGCCGCGTTGGAAAGGGCTACCTTAGAGGATGTGTGAAGCTTCTACCATCTTTGAAATTTTGTTACTTTTTCTAGATAAATAAGTCCCTTGTACTTAGACTTTGAGGAGTATACTTTGGGTTGTTTTGAGTGAGTTCACACACTTACAAGATTTAGGGTTTGTTGTCATTTTTGATTCAAGTTTTTGGCTAGGGCATTGATTTTTTGTATTTAGTGTTGAAATTTCCCTTGTAGAATGCTCTCTTTTTATGCTTTGATGAACCTAAGGCCAAGCACTTCCAACATGTTTGTCATCTATGCACATAATGTTTTAATTTTTACTTGAGGACAAGCAAAAGCTTAAGTGTGGGGGAGTTTGATAAGTGCTTGTACGATAAGAATGTGAAGTGTTATTTCCTTATGATAAGCATTACTTTTATCTGGGTTTAACGCTAATATGTGTGTATTTATGTTACTTTCATGCAAATAGGGTTGTGAGGCCGAATATTAGAGAAAGGTGCCAATGTGGATCGTAAATGCATCATTTGGAGGAAATCTTGAGAAGGTTCAAACGCGAAGACATAAGTCGGGTTCGAAATACGGGAATGTGTGCCAACCTCCTCGTATTCAAGTTAGCACAACGATTTGGAGGGCAGTCACGTTCAAGTATTCTGGCTTGTGCATGTATAGTAATATCTCCACCAACATGTATATTATTGAATAAGTAAAGCGATATACGACGTAAACATGTGCCCGTTTACGTTACCTCGATGAAAGCATGCATTCAGGAATATTTCGGGCAGGCACTGTAGCAGGGCACTGTAGCAAAACAATGTAGCAGGTACTGTTCACAGCCGGCCAAAGAAGGATGAAAACAGAGAATCCACTCAGGCATGCATTAATTCCACATGCCCGTGTGAAAAATCCACACGGGCACCAACAAGGGCATGTTGATTCCCGATTCCAGCCCTTTAAAACCCGATTTCAGCCTGGATTTCAACATTCTTTTCTCCATCCTTTCCCAACTTGAGAGAGGGCTTTGGCTAAGGTTTTGATAGTTATTGGCTAGGGATTTGGAGAGGTTCTAGACTATGATATCATGCTCCGTTTGGAAGAAGGTTAGTAGGAGAGCTTTCGTCGGCACCGATCCGGTGAGGTGTATCCTAGGCCGGACAGAGGGATCCTTGGACAAGTAGAGAACTCTCCACAAGACCATCGCCATGACTATCGAAGGGGTTTTCTATGGATTCTTTGCTTTTACATTTGATTTCATTGATTGTAATTAGCTCCATGGAGAGCTAAACCCCCTAGTAGGTACTTGGGTATTTGTGAACCCTACGATGTATTCGTTTCATTGAACCTCATTATTATGCTTTCAATTAATTGATGTTTTATTTGAGTTCCAGTATTAAATTCTTGATTCTATGAATACTCCTTAGAGTGACATTAGGGTTGAGAGTTCTTATTGGTAACCCTTGTGAATGAGTGACACACGACGAGAGTTAGACAAAGCTAGATTGGAGAGGGTTAAGAAGGTGAGGTGAGAGGTAGCAGAGCATACCTTTTCCCCTCCGGTGTGATTTATTCTATCTCTATTTTCTCAAGTTCTTTGCGGTCATAGTAGAGTGAATGGGCTAAAGGATGACCTTCCACTGGTGCTTAGTTGCGGGTGCAACGTAGTGAAGCGTTGAAGTGATTTTAGCACCTAGGGCTTTATTGTGGCTACGGACTTTCCTCCTGGACCAAAGGGTTAGGTCTACATCTAGGATGAGGATTTATCACTTGGAATCCCTAGAACTCATTGCAATTCTATACGAGTGCGAGGTTGAGAGGTTATTCAATTTGTCCTCTGGGACATGTATAGAGTTAGGCATGGTTGCCCTTAGACTTTGGACCGTGTATTTAAGGATCTCCACGACTCATTATTACATAATTTAGAAAGTATAATAGAGGGTTCTTGCACTTGAAATGATTATCCTAGGCTGAACAATATCCGGGTACCCCGTTTATATCGATTTCCTTACCTTCTCCTTTACTTGTGCTCTCTTTATTGTTCTTTTACTTTTGTTATTTAACATCTTGTCACACATATCACTATTCATATTTCACTTAGTTAAGAAAAAATTTAAGTGTTTTTATTCCCTACTCCCTGTGGATACGATACCCTACTCATCTGGGATTTTATTACTTCGACAAACCCGTGCACTTGCGGGACATATGCAAGGGACGTTGTCAAACAGCTATCGGGCAATCGGATGGGGCATATCCTCCACCACTCCCGGTACAAGTAGTCATGGCCGCTACTCTATTGGAAGTTGGAAGGTCTAACTTCTTACTCAATGATTCTACTTGGGCCTCCAACGATGTAACCGCAACTAAATCGTGGATACCGCCCACTTTCTTCTTCTCCCTAACATTCCATTAGTAGCTGTTCAACCCTATTTCATCAATTAATTGCCGAGCTTCTCTAGGGGTCTTGCTACCTAAGGTACCTCCTGCTGCATCAAGTAGCTATTTTGTACTTTATTTTAAACCATTGTAAAATGTCTGAATGATCATCCACTCTGGAAACCCATATCGAGGACATTTTCGCAAGAGTTCATTGAACCTTTCCCATGTCTCAAATAGACTCCAATTTCATTTGCACAAAGGACCAAATCACATTCCTAAGCTTTACAGATTTTCCCGGTGGGAAATAACGGGCAAGAAAAGTTTTTACCATCTCCTCTCATGAACTGATCGATGCCCTAGGTAATGATTGTAGCCACTGCTTCACTCTTACCTTAAAGGAAAATGGGAAGGCTCTCAACATGATGGCATCATCTGTAACAACATTTATCTTGAGCATATCAAGCACTTCCATGAAATTCTCTATGTGACTGTTTGGATCCTCATCGACCAATCCATTAACTTGTGCTGACTGCTATAACATGTGGATGAATGCTCGCTTTAGCTCAAAATTCTGAGCTGTGATTGGGGGCCGCACAATGATAGATTGTGTCACCAATACTAAAGGTCTGGCATAATCAGAGAGCATTCTCTGTTGTGCATTTTCTTCTGCCATGTTGTCAGACCCTTTAACTTTCACTTCAGCCAGATTCGACGGTTCTTATATAGGTTCTTTACCCCTTCTTCTGAGTGTACGTCCATGTTTAGGATCATCTTCAATCAATTTTGAAGGGTTCCCTCGGGTTATAAACTGGAGCTATACCAAAAGAAAGAAAACAAATAAGAACAATGATAGAATAAGATGATGTAAAATAGAATGAATGAATAAGATAACAAAGTGCAAAGTATCTCTAAACACCAACTCCCAGGAAACGGTGCCAGAACTTGACAAAGCCTCTTGTGTGTTACCCACAAGTGCACGGATTTGTCGAAGTAATAAATCCCAAGTTAGTGGGGTATCGTATCCACAGAGAGTAGGGAATAAAAATACCTAAATTGTTACTTAACCAAGTGAAGATGAATAATGATTGTGTTGATCAGATGTGATGTAAATAGAAATAAAAAGAACAAGAATGAGAGGCACAAGTAAGTGAGAGGTAAGGCAATCGATAGAAGTGGGGTACTCGGATAATGCTCCCCCTAGGACTTATGCTTCAAGTGCAAGACCTACCATTATACTTCCTAATTAATGCTCCATAAGTCATGGAAATCCTAAAGCACATGGTCCCAAACCTAAGGTCAACTGTGACTAACCCTACACTGTGTCCCGGTCGAGAAATCGCTCAATCTCAACACCTAACACTACACAAAGTTGCATGGAGTTCTAAGGATTCCAAGTGATAAACCCTAGTCCAATGTGTAAATCTAACCCTTTGGTCCAGGCAAAAGACCCTTAATTACAATTAAACCTGAAATACTAAGGTCAATTCAACGCTTCACTCTGTTTCTCCAGCAACTAAGCCCTAGCGGAGTTCATCCCTTAGCATTTCACTCTATTGTAACCGCAAAGAACTCTAGGAAATGGTGGTAGAATAAATCACATCGGAGGGGAAAGGGGACGCTCCGCTACCTCTCGACTCACCCTCTCGACTCACCCTCTCAATCTTCTCCAATCTACCTTTGTCTAACCCTCATGGCGTGTCACCTATCCACAAAGATTACTTTTATCAGGTTTTAACACTAATATGTTTGTATTTATGTTACTTTCATGCATATAGGGTTGTGCAGCCGAATCTTAGAGAAAGAAGCCAATGTAGATCGCGAGTGCAATGGAGTGAAGCGTTGAAGTGATTTTAGCATATAGGGCTTAATTGTGGCTAGGGACCTTCCGCCAGGACCAAAGGGTTAGGTCTACATATAGGAAGAGGATTTATCACTTGGAATCCCTAGAACTCATTTTAATTCTATATGAGTGCCAGGTTGAGAGATTATTCAATTTCTCATACGGGATATGTATAGGGTTAGGCTTGGTTGACCTTAAATTTGGAACCATGTATTAAAGGATCTCCTCGACTCGTTAATGCATTAGTTAGGAAGCATAATAGAGGATTTTTGCACTTGAAATGATTGGCCTGGGCGGATCAATATCTGAGTACCCCATCTATATCGATTACCTTACCTTTCCTTTACTTGTGCTCTCTCTCTTGTCTCTTTAACTTTTGTTTGCATTACATCTGGTCACACAAATCACTATTTATATTTCACTTAGTTAAGAAACAATTTAAGTATTTTTACTCCCTACTCCCTGTGGATACGATACCCACTCACCTGGGATTTTATTACTTCGATAAACCCGTGCACTTGCAGTTTACACGCATATTCGGTCATGTCAAGGTACACCTTTGTCGGGGAGTAGGCGTTTAGAGATACTTTGCACTTTGTTTTCTTAGGTATTCATTTATTTATTCTATTTCACATCTCCTTTTCTATCATCATTGTGATTTGTTTTCTTTTTCCTTGATTACAAAAAAATGATTGACATGCCCGAGTTATTCGACAGTATCACAGGAATGGTTGAAAACTTAGAGCAAAAAGTTTATGTGTTTGCAGTACAAGACACACCGTGCTACCTCTTGCAAGAGCCAGATACTATTCAACATTTTATAGAAGAATCAATTGAAAAGTACACTATCAAAATTCAAGAGCTGGACTGCGAACTAAATAGTGTGCTAGATGAGTTTGAGAGATCTACATTGGCATCGATGAGTGATCACTTAGAAGAAATTTTGGAGAAAGTCCTCGATGGGTTTGACTCGTCTTATCATGAACAAAGTTAGGAACTTTTCTCTGTGGGTGTGTCATTGTCAGTAGGGGAGATTTATGGATTGAATGCATCGACAGTCGTTGAAGACCATACAAAAATACATTCATAAGTCGAAGAAGGGAAGAATGAATTTAAGCAGGAAACTAATAAGTTTGAGGAAATTGACAGATTAAAGGAGAGTAGGTTGCATCCATCAATTGATGAACCACCAACCCTAGAGCTTAAGACCTTGTCAGCACACTTGGAGTATGCCTTCTTGGTGAAGAATCTAAACTTCTGGTGATTGTAGCTTCGAACTTGTCTATGGAGCAGAAGGACAAGCTTGTTAGCATGTTAAAAAACCATAAGTCGGCTATTGCATGGAAGATTTCAGACATCAGGGGCATAAATCCATCCATTTGCACACTTAAAATCTTAATGGAAGATGACTACAAATCTGTAATCCAATCGCAATGAAGACTAAATATAAACATGAAGGAAGTCATCAAAGTAGAAGAAGTGAAGCTCCTAGATGCAGGGATTATTTACCCCATATCCGATAGTGCATGGGTGACTTCAACTGAAGTGGTTCCGAAATAAGGGGGGATGACAGTTGTGATGAATGAAAAGAATGAGTTGGTTCCGACCAGGACAGTTACAAGATGGCGGGTTTGCATCGTTTATAGAAGATTAAATGATGCCACTCGAAAAGATCATTTCCTATTGCCATTTATCGATCAAATATTGGAACGTTTAGCAGGGCATCAATTTTATTGTTTCCTTGATGGCATGTCGGGATATTTTCAAATCCCCGTAGCTCCTGAAGATCAGGAGAAGACCACATTTACTTGTCCTTATAGTATCTTTGCTTACAGAATAATGCCTTTTGGGTTGTGTAATGCACCAGCCACATTCCAACGCTGTATGACAGCCATTTTTTATGATATACTGGAAGACATTATGAAGGTATTCATGGATGATTTTTCGGTATTTGGAGACTCTTTCAACAAATGTTTAAAGAATTTGGAGAGAGTGCTAGTGAGATGTGAAGAAACAAACCTCGTCCTCGATTGGGAGAAGTGTCACTTCATGGTCCAAGAAGGCATTGTCCTTGGACATAAGATTTCCCAAGCAGGAATGGAGGTGGATAAAGATTGAGGTGATCAAAAAGCTTCCTCCACCTACAAATGAGAAAGGTGTCCACAGTTTCTTGGGGCATGCAGGATTTTACAGAAGGTTTATCAAGGATGTTTCGAAAATCACGCAACCATTGACTAAACTCCTAGAAAAAGATGCTCCTTTCGACTTTGGGGATGATTGTCTAAGTGCATTCGATTTGTTGAAGGAAAAATTAGTGTACGCACCAATTCTTACAATACCGGATTGGAATGAACCCTTTGAGCTCATGTGTGATGCAAGTGATTATGCTGTGACAATAGTTTTGGGACAAAGGAAAGACAAGCAGTTCCATCTGATTTATTATGCTTGGAAGACTCTCACAAGTGCTCAGGAGAATTATACAACAATCAAAAAGGAATTATTAGTGGTGGTATTCGCTTTTGACAAATTCAGACAGTACCTCATTCTATAGAGGGTGAAGCAAACTATTTATCGGGAATGGTACTGAAGTAAGGCCTCAGTTTTCAGCAGAAGAAAAGGTTTTTCAATGAATTAAAGAACTATTTTTGGGATGATCCTTACTTGTTCCGTATTTGTGCCGACCATGTGGTTCGAAGATGTGTATCTAGGGAGGAAGGTTGGAGCATTATTGCATATTGTCATTCGGGTCCCGTTGGGGGGCATTATGCTTCGAGTAGAACCGCTGAGAAAGTTCTGGCCATTGGGTTTTATTGGCCAACTTTATTCCAGGATACCCATCAGTTTGTTCTTCAATATGATAATTGTCAGAGGGCTGGAAACCTATCGCGAAAAGATGAGATGCCTCAAAATCCGATGCAATTTTGTGAGGTGTTTGATGTGTGGGGAATTGACTTCATGGGACCATTCCCAAAATCTAATGGTAATCAATACATCTTAGTAGCAGTTGATTATGTTTCTAAATGGGTGGAAGCTCAAGCCCTTCCAACAAATAATGCTAGAACGATAGTAAAATTTTTGAAGAAGTTGTTTGCTAGGTTTGGAACCCCACGAATCATCAAAAGCGATCGAGGGACTCATTTTTGCAATTCACAACTCACGAAAGTATTGAAGCACTATGGGGTGCATCATCATCTTGCAACCCCCTATCACCCACAAATGAGTGGTCAAATGGAAGTCACGAATAGAGAGCTCAAGAGGATCTTAACCAAGTCTGTGGAACAAGGAAAGCGGGGTTGTTCAGAGTGGTTAGACGATACACTTTGGGCTCATAGAACAGGGTACAAAATGCCAATAGGGACCACTCCCTATAATTTGGTCTATTGAAAATCCTGTCACCTGCCTGTGGAGTTAGAGCATAGAGCATACTGGGCAATCAAGGCCATGAATTTTGACTTGCACAAGTTGGGGGAACAAAGAATGCTACATCTTAATAAGCTAGATGAATGGAGGATGAAAGCATATGAGAATGCAAAGATTTATAAGGAAAGAATTTGAAAATGGCATGACACGCATATTGAAAATCTGAAGGAGTTCAAAGTGGGTGATCAGGTGTTGCTATTCAATTCTCGTTTATGGTTATTTCCGGTGAAGTTCAAGTCTAGATGGTTTGGCCCTTATACGGTGACTGAAGTTTCCCCTCATAGGACTATTAAGATTAGCCATCCGGAGAAGGGTACACTTAATGTAAACAGACACAGGGTGAAACCGTACTCTGAAGGAGAGGGTGGTAATGCCGTCAAGGAAGTATTTTTCCTTCATGAACCCTTGTGAGATAAGGATGAGTTACGTCAAGCTTAATAACTTAAAACAAGTGCTTTTTGACATGGTCCCCTTGCGTATATCCCGCAAGTGCACGAGTTTGTCGAAGTAATAATCCCGGTTGAGCGGGTATCGAATCCGCAGGGAGTAGGGAATAAAAATACTTAATTCGATTCTTATCTATGTGAAAGATTAATGATGATGAGTGTGACAATGATTCAATTCTCAACAATAAAAGCAACAAGTAAGAGAGCAAAAGTAAAGAAGGGGATATGGCAATCGATAAAGATGGGGTCCCCGGATAATGCCCCACCTAGGATAATTTTTTCAAGTGCAAGAACCCTCCATTATGCTTCCTAATCAATGCAATGGTGAGTCGTGGAAATTCTTAATTACATAGACCCAAATCTAAGGTCAACTATGCCTAACTCTATACATGTCCGGGCGGAGAAATCGAACAATCTCAACACCTCACACTCGCATAGAGTTGCAATGAGCTCTAGGGATTCCAAGTGATAAATCTCTTCCTAATTATAGACCTAACCTTTTGGTCCAGGTTGAAGGTCCCTAACCACAATTGAGCCTTAGATACTAAGATCACCAAAACGCTTCACTCCGTTGTAACCGCAACTAAGCCCCAGCGGAAGTTCATCAATTAGACCATTCACTCTATTATGACCGCAAAGAACTCGAGGAATGGAGGTAGAACCTATCATGTTGGATGGGAAGGGGACGCTCCTGTACCTCTCGACTCACCCTCTCAATCCTCTCCAACCTAGCTTTGTCTAACGCTCGTGGTGTGTCACTCACTCACAAGGTTACCAACAAGAACTCTCAACCTTAGTGTCACTCTAGGGGAAATGTTCATACAATCAAGCATTCAAGGTTGGAACTCACAATAAACATCAATTTATTGAAAGCATAATTAAGAGATTCAAAGAAACGAATACATCCTAGGGTTCACAAATACCCAAGTACCCACTAGGGGTTTAACTCTCCATGGAGCTAAGTACAATCGAAGAAATAGAATGTAAAACCAATGAATCCATAAAGAAACCCCCTGGATAGTCATGTCGATGGTCTTGTTGAAAGTCCTCTACTCGTCGTCCAAGGATTCCCTCGTCAGGTATAGGATACGCCTCGACGGAAGCTCCCCTACCAACCTTCTTCCTCAGGAATGACGATGTCGGAGCCGTAGAACCTCTATAAAATCTTGGTCAATACCCCTCAAAACCCTAGCCGAAGCCCTTTCTCAAGTTGGGGAAAAGATGGAGAAAAGAATACTAAAATCGGGGCTGAGTCGGCTTTAAATAGGGCTGGAATCGGGCCGCTAAACGGGCGTGGATGCTTCACGCGCCCGTGCGGAATTTCCACACGGGTGTGGATAATTTCCACATGCCCGTGTGGATCCTCTGAACTCCTGTGTTCTCGGCCGGCTGTGAACAGTGTTGCTACAGTACTTGCTGCCGCGTTGCTGCAGTACTCTTCTACAGTTCCGACCTGAATATCTTCCCGAATCCATACTTTCATCGGAGTAACGCAAATGGGCACACGTTCACATCGTGGATCACTTGCTTCTTCAATGATAAGCATGTCGTTGGAGCTCTTGTTCTATGTGCAGAAGTTGGAATGCTCGAGTGTGACTGCCTTTGCGCCCCTCCAAATGGATGTGCCAAACTCGAATACGAGGAGGTTGGCACACACTCTAGCATCTCACATCGACCTATGTCTTCGCGTTAGAACCTTAGCAAGATTTCCTACAAAATCGGTGCATTGTAATCCACATTGGCTTTTTTCCTTCATACTTGGCCCCACAACCCTACCTGCATGAAAGTAACATAAAAACACACATATTAGTGTAAAAACCGAAGAAACGTAATGCTCAACATAAGGAATAAACGCTTCGCATTCATATCGCACAAGCACTTATCAATTCTTGGGAGGCAACCCAAGTGTTTACTATTTTTCTTAGTTGTTAGTTTAGTTTTCTCATGAATAACTTGTTGAGTGTTGGTGTCTTGATTTTTAAATGCTTTTGTTGTGCATTATATTGTGGATTTTGATGTCAACGTGTGTATTTATGAGGATTTTGTGAAGTTTAAGTTGCTTGAGCTTGTTTTTAATGTTTTCCGCTAGTGTATTTTGCATAAAAGAGTAGGCTCTGAATGTGTAAACATGTTTATGAAATTTTTGCAGAGTTTGCAGAGTTTTCTAAGTCATCCAGATGAAACACATGGGCGTGTGGAATTTTCGTACGCCCATGGAGTTGTATTACGAGCTCATCTAGAGAAGGCATAGGGGCGTGGACTCGCCCCTGTGAGCAACGTTGCGATTTTTGCATGGCCATGGGTAAATTCTGCATGGGCATCTATTTTCCTGCAGAGATTTGGCAAATTATCCCTAAAGCACACAGGGGCGTGGACTAGCCCCTGTCAGTGAACTATGAAAAATGCACGGGCATGGGAATTATCCACACGCTCATGTGAATCTCAGTAAATGAACTCTCCCTAATCCTGAAAAGACACAGGGGCATGCAGCTGCCCCTGTGAGTTGGGCATGTGAATGTTCACACCCGTTCGGAATTTTCGCACGGCTATGCGAAACACTTAGCGATTCTTCTCGGTTAGACAAAGAAGCCACAGGGGTGTGTGGTTACCCCTATGGGTCGGGCACACGGGTGTGGGTATTTTCCGCATGCCCATGTGGTTGCATTCAGAGAGGTTGATGTGTTTTCCCGAGTGCGTACAAGGGCATTAGTCCGCTCCTGTGAATCTCTCGTGTGAAGGCAGACGGGCGTGCGTAGTTTTGGCACGCCCGTGTGGATGTGCACGCATCATAAAGCTGCTTGCCTTCTTTATAAATCTTATAAGCCTCTCTCCCTAGCACACCTTCAATAGATTTCAAAGATTTTTAGTCTCATCTCAGCGGTAAACCATTTTTTTATCTTGAGGATACCCTTATTTGATTCTAATTAATTTTCTTCGATTAAACTGGCAAATGTGCCTCGGTTTCATGCTAAAATGGTTGTGATATGTTTTTAATGAGCTCTAAGAGTGAGGGAGAGTTGTATTTGTTGGTTTTCCTCACAGGGGCCGTGCGGTTTTCACGCCCCGTGAATCCACACGGGCATGTGGAATTTCCACACGACCGTATGGAATCCTGTAGTATTAGACAATTTATGAATCTGATTGATCTCCTCTCTAATACATGCAGGTATGTCCCCTCTATCGAAGAGAATAGCTGGTAAGCGTCCTAGAGAGCCTACTCTTGAAGTGGAAAGCATGGAATTTACCTTTCCCGAACATCAAACTCGATTTGATCGATTAGCGAAGCTTAAGTTCAGTCATACACGATTCCAAAATGTGAGTTCACTTAGGAAAGTGCAGCGAGCAGATGACATAGCCGATGAGGTTGAGGAATTACTATCGGTGGGTAGTTGGCGCAAGCTATTGATTATTCGTGACCCTGTTATTCGCCTGCTCACATTGGAAGTGCTCGCATCATTTGAGTTTGACCGTTCTTATGATGATTTTAAGAGTGTCAGTACCATTCAGTTCTGAGCTTTTGGACAGTATCATTGTATGAGCCTCACACAGTTTTTCGTTTGACTTGGGTTATATGATGAGGAGATCATTAAGATGGAGCAGTATGATGAGATGCCGACTGACTATTGTGGAAGCTTGACTCCCTAGATGGCCTGTAGAATACTATGTGGTCAGG
The DNA here is from genome assembly GCF_009730915.1 of Dioscorea cayenensis subsp. rotundata. Taxonomy (NCBI): domain Eukaryota; kingdom Viridiplantae; phylum Streptophyta; class Magnoliopsida; order Dioscoreales; family Dioscoreaceae; genus Dioscorea; species Dioscorea cayenensis. The sequence continues at coordinate 8,287,931 of NC_052481.1, read as the reverse complement.
GTCGGTATGAGCCAGGAGTATCTAAGGCTACGTACCTTTCTAGACCTAGTTATAGATATCTTCATGCCATCATGAGTAGATCAGTAAACGGTCGCGGCAACAGCACGGGAGTCCTTAGCAAGGAGAAACTTTTATATCTATACTCTATGGTGTGAAATGATCTGATTCATTTGGGATACATTTTAGCGGAGTATCTGAGGCATCAGGGACATTATCCCAGGCTTGGTGTCCTTTTCTCAGGTCCATATATTACTAGACTCAATCTTGGGATGGGCCTACGAGATACGATTAGAGGGGCTGAGAAAACGATAATACCAGCACCTCTCGAGTTAGAGACAATGAGGCTCATGGGTATGATAAGGAAATATCGGGATGGTGTTTATGTGTTGAACATGCCCCCACCAAAGCCATTTGTGTCCAAGGAAGCCGCAGCAGAGGGGTCTCAGCCAGCTTTTGAGCCACAGCCACAGCGAGAGTAGACAGAGGCGACCCATTCAGTGCATGAGCTCCCATTAGTGCATGTTTTCTCTCTGACTCGAGCCCATGATTATTTTGAGAGGCTCGAGAGTGCTGTAGGGATATTGCAGCAAGATGTGGCTATGATTCGTGCTATACAGATTGCAAACCACATAGAGTTCATGGCACGGTTTGACGTCATACAACAGTTGCTGGAGCGAGACACAAAATTACCATTTGAGATGCGACCCCGCCCCTCTCAGGCACCTCTAGCATCACCATCATCACCTCCATCGGCTACATTTGATCTAGCGCCAGCATCAGCAGTGGAGCAGAGACCTGATGACACCGACACTTGATTTTGTATTTCATTTCTTTACTTTTACATTTTATTTTGGACTTGTATACTCATAAAGGACTTTCCTTATGAGTTTATTTTTCGTTTTGTTGTCTCTAGTTGTATTCATTTCTCTATCTTTTATTAACTTGAGCTGTTTTTGTTTTATTAAGCTTTACTGAACCCCCTCGTGTATGTGTGCAGATGGTCTTGTAATCATGGGAATTGAGAGCTTATCATCGACATGGCCAAGATGCTTTGGCATTTAGTCATGTATGCTTCACAACCTGTTGGAACACCACTCCCAATGAATTAGCCCCATCAAATGCAACACTAGGAGTTAGGGGAGTATTGTTTTGATTGCTTCTCCCATATTTATTCTTGATTGATTTACATTTTGAGTGACCTTGCATGTGTACATTGGGCACAATGTACAACTAAAGTGCTGGAGGGGGGAGTTTCATAGCGCACATACCTTTTATATTAGTCTTGATTGTTATATATGCTCACATAGCCAATGACGCTTCACCTTAGTTGCAATGATTGTATTCTTGAGTATAGGAGAATTTTTAACGTTAAATGTTCTCATGCTCTAGTTCTTGCTTGAATGTTTAGGAATTTTTGCCCGATTGCCATTTGTGCACTACTCACACTTTAAAATCTTTCGGAAACTCAATTTTGATGTTAAAGGGACTAGTTTTAGTTTTGTTTCTTATGTTATTTTGCTGGAAAAAATGGAAAAATGAAAATAAAGAACAAAATAGTTTTGTTGTGTAGTTATGCTTGTTGGGTGGAAAGACCTACCACCTACAATGTATGAAGCTACTCTCATAAGTCGGATATTTGTTATGCCCTAATGAGAGAAAGAGCTATCTCATAGGATGTGTTAAAGCTACCACCCCGGTAGAAAAGGCTACCACCTTAAAAGTGTGAAAGCCACCTCAGCGGCCGCTTTGGAAAAAGCTACCTTAGAGGATTGTGAAGCTACTACCCTTTTTTTTGTTTGAATTTTTGTTATTTCTTATAGATAAATAAGTCCCTTTTACGTAGAACTTTGAGGAGTATAATTTGGATTGACTTGAGTGAGTTCACACACTTAAACGATTTCAGGTTTGTTGTTCTTTTATATTCAAGTTTTCAGCTAGAGCATTGATTTTTCGTATTTAGTGTTGAAATTTTCCTTACTTGTAGAATGCTCTCTTTGTATTCTTTGGTGAACCTAAGGCTAAGCACTTCAAATATTTCCTTCATCTATGCATACAATGTTTTAATTTTTACTTAAGGACAAGAAAAATCTTAAGTGTTTGGGAGTTTGATAAGTGCTTGTGTGATAAGAATGCGAAGTATTATTTCCTGATGATAAGCATTAATTTTATCGGGTTTTAACACTAATATGTGTGTATTTATGTTACTTTCATGCATATAGGGTTGTGAAGCCGAATCTTAGAGAAAGAAACCAATGTAAATCACGAGTGTAATGGAGTGAAGCGTTGAACTGATTTTAGCATCTAGGGCTTAATTGTGGCTACGGACCTTCCGCCTGGACCAAAGGGTTAGGTCTACATATAAGAAGAGGATTTATCACTTGGAATCCCTAGAACTCATTGCAATTCTATACAAGTGCGAGGTTGAGATATTGTTCAATTTCTCCTCCGGGACATGTATAAGGTTAGGCATGGTTGACCTTAGATTTGGGACCATGTATTAAAGGATCTCCACGACTCATTAATGCATTTGTTAGGAAGCATAATAGAGGGTTTTTGCACTTGAAATGATTGTCCTAGGCGGATCAATATCCGAGTACCCCATCAATATCGATTGCCTTACCTCTCCTTTACTTGTGCTCTCTCTCTTGTCTCTTTTACTTTTGTTTGCATTACATCTGGTCACATAAAATCACTATTCATATTTCACTTATTTAAGACACAATTTAAGTATTTTTACTCCCTACTCCCTGTGGATACGATACCCACTCACATGGGATTTTATTACTTCAACAAACCCGTGCACTTGCAGTTTACACGCATATTCGGTCGTGTCACAACTCCTCTTCAATTAAAAGCCTTGTTGGTGAAGATCTTGCTATCAATGCACAAGTCAGGATATGCAAATGTGGCTGCCTTTGTGCCCCTCCAACTCATTGTAATGGCTTAAATACATGGATGTTGGCACACATTCAAGTATCATAGAGCCCCACTTATGTCTTCGCGTTTGTTCCTTCCAAGATTTTACCAAATAGTGCATCACGATCTACTTTTGGCTTCTTTTCTTAATACTTAGCTTCACAACCCTACATGCACGGAAGAACACAAATACACATGTATTAGCACTTAAACCAGATAAAAGTAATACTCATCGTAAGGAAAGAACACTTCGCATTCTTAACAAACAAGCACTCATGAGTACCTAGGCTTGACAAGGAGACCTTTGGTGAGGATGAGGCCACTCCAAAAGACCATCAACATGAATACCTAGGGGGTTTTACTATCAATTGCATGTTTTGAGTTTTGATTTCATTATTGATTGTATCTTGCTCCATGGAGAGCTAAAACCACTAGTGAGTATTTGGATTTTGTAAACCCTAGGATGCTTTTTTTTTGTTTCATTGACCTTTTATTATGATTTCCTTCATTGATGTTTCTAATTGAGTTCTAATCTTGAATACTTGTTGAATAATTTCGCACTTAGAGTGACACTAGGGTTGAGAGACCATCTTGGTAACCTTTGTGGATGAGTGACACACTATGAGGGTTAGACAAAGCAAGGTTGGAGAGGGTCAAGGGAGTGAGTCGAGAGGTAGCAGAGCATCCCAGTACCCCTCCGATATGATTTATCCTACCTCCACATTCCAAGAGTTCTTTGCGGTCATAGTAGAGTGAATGGACTAAGGGATGACCTCCGTTGAGTTGTAGTTGCACAGGCAATGGAGTGAAGCGTTGAAGTGACTTTAGCACCAAGGGCTTCATTGCAATTAGGGGTCTTTTCCTAGACCAAAAGGTTAGATCTATACATTAGAATAAGGTTTATCACATGGAATTCCTACAATGTCTTCCAACTCTACATAATGTGAGCTGTTGAATTGATTGATTTCTCTACCGGGACATAGTTTAGAGTTAGTCACGGTTGACCTTAGGTTTAGGTCCGTGTGTTTAAGGATTTCCACGACTCATTAAGCATCAATTACGAGATATAATAGTTCATTTTGCACTTGAAGCAATTGTCTTACCAACGTCTATCGATTGTCTTACCTCTCATCTATTTGTACTTCTCTCTTTCTTGTTTCTTTTATTTTTTCTTTCATTACATTTTATCAACAAAATCATTATTCCATCTTCACTTAGTTAGATAGCAATCTTGGTATTTTTATTCCTTACTCCCTGTGGATACGATATCCACTCACCTGGGACTTATTACTTCCACAAACCCATGCACTTGCGGGTACACACAAGGGGGCGCTGTTAATTATTTGTCACCATTGCTGTGGAGTAGGCATTTAGAGATACTTTGCACTTTGCTAATTTAGCTATTCATCATTCATTCTATTTCACATTTTCTTATTCTGTCATCGTTTTCATTTTCTTTTCTTTTTGGTTGCAGCTCTAGGTTATGACCTGAGGAAACCCTTCACAAATTGTTGAAGGAGATCCTGTTCCTGAGATAGAGCATACACTTAGAAGATGAAGAAAACAACGTGTACAAGAATCATTAATCCGAGCTAAAATAGAAGGTCAAGTGTCGGATAATATGGCAGAACAGAATGAGCAATAGAGAACACTTTCCAACTATGGCAGACCTTTAGTTTTGGGCATACAATCGAGTATTGTACGACCCTCGATTACAGCTCTGAGCTTTGAGCTGAAACCGACATTCATCCAAATGATTCAATAGTCAGCGCAGTTCAATAGTTTGGCAGATGAGGATCTGAACAATTATATTGAGAAATTCATGGAAGTTTGTGATATGTTGAAGATTAATGGAGTGGTGGATGATGCTATCAAATTGAGGGCTTTCCCATTCTCTCTCAAAGGAAAAGCCAAGCAGTGGCTTCATTCATTGCCAAAGGCTTCCATCACGACTTGGAATGAAATAGTCGAAGCCTTTCTTGCGAGATACTTTCCCCCGGGAAAGTTAGCAAGGCTTCATAATAAGATATCCTCATTCATACATATGGAGCTCAAATCATTGTTTCAGACATGGGAGCGATTCAAGTACCTCTTAAAGAAGTGTCCGCAATATGGTTTCCCCAATTGGATGATCATTCAAACTTTTTACAACGGGTTGAATCCAAGTACAAGACAGCTTCTAGATGCTGCCACAGGGGATACAATTGGGAACAAGACCCTTGATGAAGCCCAGCAATTGGTAGAGGAAATGGCCATGAACAACTACCAATGGAACGCGCGAGAAAGGAAGAAAGTGGCCGTACTCCACGAAATTGATGCAGTCACTTCTTTGGCAACCTAAGTGGAATCATTGAGCAAGAAGATAGACTTTCTAACTTCTAATAGATTGGCAGCCATAACTACTTGCACAAATTGTGGGGAAGGACATACTCTAACCGATTGTCCTATTTCTATTAGTGATCGATTTTCGGTTTAGCAAGTTGATTTTGTGGGTAATGCCATCAGGAACCAAGGTAATCCATGTAGCAACATCTACAATCCGCATTGGAAAAACCAACCAAACTTTTCGTTTAGTAACCACCAAGGACAGCAAAAGGCCATAGCACCACTGGGTTTTCAACAACAACAACAAGCCCCAAACTTGGATAATCATGTTTCCAGTTTGGAGACCCGGATGAATGATTTAGAGAAATCTTTAACCAGATTTGTGAAGACATCGGACAATCGGTTTTAGTGGGTCGAAGATGCACTTCGCAATCACACCTCTTAATTGCATAATTTAGAGAATCAAGTGGGGAAAATAGTGAAGTCTCCATCAGAGATACCACAAGGAAGCCTACTGAGTAATACTGAGACTAATCCGAGAGAACATGTGAAGACGATCACTTTGAGAAGTGGTCACGAGGTTGAGGGTAGACCTCATAGTGAGAAGACCAATGTTGAAGTGCCCGAGGTCATGGAGGTTGAGGAGAGAGAAAACAAGGAGAAGGAGATGGCACCCCCACCTTACAAGCTGAGAATTCCCTATCAATCAAGATTGAAGAACGACCAAACTGATGAGCAATACAAGAAGTTCTTGGATGTATTTAAGCAATTACACATCACCATTCCTTTTGTGGAGTCATTATCTCAAATGACTCGGTATGCTAAGTTCTTTAAAGATTTATTGACCAACAAGAGGAAGTTAGAGGGGAGTACAACGGTGATCTTAGATGCCTCTTGTTCGGCGGTGTTGCAAAAGAATATGCCGAACAAGAAGAAAGACCCTGGAAGCTTCATCATCCTATACAACATTGGTAATATGGTTGAAGAAATGGCATTGGCAGACTCTTGGGCTCGTATAAACGTCATGCCATATACCTTTTTCAAGAAGCTAGGCATGGGAGAGCCCAGGTCCACTCGGATGACATTGCAATTAGCAGACCAAATAGTGAGACATCCGAGGGGCATCATTGTAGACATACTTGTCAAGGTGGAAAAGTACATATTTCCTATAGACTCAGTAGTGGTGGACGTCGATGAGGATGTAGATGTTCCTTTGATACTTGAGAGGCCATTCTTGCACACTTCCAAGGCATTAATCGACATGGATGGCGGGGATTTGACACTGAGGATTGGAGATGATAAGCTCATATACAGCCTCGCCAAAGCCATGCGACATTCTCTTGACTTTGATGATACTCTGTATTTTCTTAACACAACTGATGAGATAATTGATGAATATGTGCACGAAAATGTTGAATCCGGACTCGTACGAGGTGTTGCTAGACCAAGAGGTAGATAATGAAGAAGTAATGATGCTAGGTCTGGATGAGAAAATACCATCAACTCCAGGAATCATGAAGAAGGTGCTCCAAAAGATAATGCGGGCAAGGAGACGCCACAAGAAATGCCCCAAGGCTGTTTGGAATGCGCAAGAATAAAACAAGGTTGACAAACCCTTGTTAAGTGGTACCAAGCTCGACAACTCTCCCTTTACCTTTAAAAGACTATGTTCATCATGCTTCCAAGTCATGGGTAAAAGGGAAACCTTCATCTATGAGCCCCCGTCAGGTAAGACAAGGTACGTCAAGCTAAGTGATGTTAAACAAGTGCTTCTTGGGAGGTAACCCAAGTCTTTATGTTTTCCTAGTTTTTAGTTTAGTGTTTGCATGAATAAGGCTTTAAGTGTTGGTATTTTGATTTTTAGATTCTTTTGCTGTGATTTTCTCATGGCCATTGTCGTAATTGTGGTGTTATCATGTGCCTAATCATGCGTGGCGAAGAATCTTCGTCGTTTGAGCATGTTTTTCGTGTTTTCTCTAGTTAAAATTGCATTGTTAGGCGAGGCTCTCGGTGTATATTTTGTGTTCAAGAATTTTTCTATAGAGCACGCAAAGTTTTCTAAGTATCTAGAAAAACACACGCGCTGTGGAATTTTCGCACGAGCATGCGTTTTTGTTCGAGCTCATCCGGAGATGGCGGAGGGGCATTAACTCACCCACATGCAGGCGACCTTGTGATGGTCACGCCCGGGTGAGGAATTTACTGCAGGGTATGTGTTTCCTTGTAGAGACTTAGAGATTTTCCCAGAGACACGGGGAGGCATGGACTACGCTCCCTATGGATGATTACAGTAGCAGCAAATGCAGGCGTAGGAAATTTCAGCATGCTCGTGTGGTTCTCCATAGAGAATTTCTACTCTATCTCGAGAAGATAGGGGGGCGTTCATCTGCCCCTGTGAATTGCCTAGTAAGGATACACGATCGTGTGGAATTTCCACACGGGCATTCAAAAGCACCAGAGAATATTCTCGGTTGGACGAGAAGCCACGGGGGCATATGCGCTCACTGTGGGTCGGGCGCTACCAGGCGTGGGGAATTTTTACGCACGCTTTGTGTGGATGCATTTAGAGACAAAGTGTTATCACGAGGCGCCTGCAGGGTGTGTGTCTTCCCTTGTGGATGCTCTCATGTGGTGCCCATGAGACGTCAGCCAATTTCCACATGCCCACGTGTGGATGTATGGAAACGTCAAGAGGGCGCCAAGTTTCCTTTAAAGAGTCTCATCATGTTTTTATTCTCCACACTCCTAATCAATCGGAGTGCACCCTTACTTTCTCCCGACATTGCACCATCATTTTAGAAGGATTTTTACTTGTTTTTCCGGCCAATTCCAAGTTCTACATCTCTAACTTATCGGTAAACCCTCTTTTTTTCTTTTCTTTTTCAATTCTTGATTTTAATCAATGAAACTAGTGAATGTTGCTTTTTATGATTAAAAGGTATTCATATGAGAAGAAATTAGAAGAGATTTAATTATGTATTTGTGAGTTTTTAGCATGTGGCGGTCTCGGTTTTCACGGCACTGTGGATCCCACAGCAGTGTAGAATTTCCTGCGACCCGTGTAGATTTTTGTTGTATTATTACATGAACTTCTTTGATCGATTGTCTTTGTAATTTTTGACAAATATGGCACCTCGCATCGACGAGGGCAAGTTGAGGAAACATCTACGTGAGTCGTCCTGATGCCCGATTAGATAGAATTCGTGATTCCGCATGTATCGGGGCTCGATTTCAAAAGATTGAGTAAAGCTAAGGTTTGGACAAACACAGTTTTTCGAGCATGGATGTAGTGAGAGAGTTCGAGACAAGTGACATGGTAGAGGAGATAGAGGATATGCTGATGGCGCATGGAGTCGGTTCCTAGCCATACGGGATCCTACAATTCGTATGTTAGCGGCTTTCGAAGTGTTTTTCATCATTCAAGTTCGACCCGCTCTTATTCCGGCTTTGGCCAGTGTAGATATTATACTCTGATTTTAGAGCACTCAAAGCGGCATCCAGCGACATGTCGGGTCACCTAGTTCTCGATTAGGCGGGACTTTGTGATCGCGGTATTCATCGATACTGAGATGACTACAAGCGATTTGCATATAGATTACCCGGGGCATTGATAAACGGCGCTCTGACGAGCATTATGTGGATGAAGGCGGTATGAGCCGGGGTGTCTAAGGCCACATGTGTCTCCGGCGAGTTATAAGTACATACACCACCGTTACGGCGGTGGGTTAGCGAGTCGTGGTGACGATCTTAGAGATGTGCTCGATGAATGAAGCTGCTATATCTCTATTCGATAGTACGAGCACAGCATTACACCGGGGACACATCACGGCAAAGTACATATGTCAGTCAAGGGCGCGTATGTCGGTTAGGAGTGATATCCTTAGATTTCATCATGAGACTAGTTATGGGTATGGGTTTCTTGGGCCTTGGTTTGAGGAGACGAGAAGGTGAGTATACATGTCCCCTTGGCTATAGAGATGATGAGGTTGATGTGGATGGTTCGCAGGGTTCAACTAGGTGTATATGCTTTGATTACACTCACCCTAGAGATAGCGAGGGAGTAGAGGGTGATGATGCTGGGGTTCTCGGCGGCCTCGAGCCTCGGCTTACTGCGATGGAGGCAAAGGCGCACCTTCTTGACCTGATTGCACCTCAGTGCGTGTTTTCCTGTCCGAGCCATGATCGGTTTGAGAGGCTTAGTGTATGTTAGAGGGTGCTATAAGCGGTGATCAGCGAGGTTCGTGAGGCCTAGGGCTGGCTGTAGAGGTGATGGCGTGTTTAGACACCTTCGGCGATACTCGGCGTGAGCCGTCTTGACTTTCATTATGAGGCCGAGGGACCCTTTCAGCATCTCCGGCCTCGGCCTCTCACTCACCCGGATCCACCATCACTATTTGATCTATTTCTACGATATGCGGCCATGAGCCGAGCACGCGAGGACAACGCTTGATCGTCTTTTCTTTACTTTAGTGTTTTACTATTTTTCATCTTTTTTTCTACAATTTATTTTCGACTTGTATACTCAGAAAGGATCTTCCTTCTGAGTTTATCTTTATCTTGAGCTGTATTTTTATTGCCTTATCTTCTATATACTCAAATATGTTTTTGTTTTTATTGAGTTTCACTGAACCCCCTTGTGTATGGGTGCAGATAGTCTTGTTAGTATGTGAATTGAAAACTAGTCATGGACACTAGCTAATGTGGGTCGTGGATGCTTGAGACCCACTAGAAATTTACTCCCAAAGATTTAGCTCCATCAAACAAAATATTAGAGTCACGGGAGTATTGTTTCAATTGCCACTCCACATATTTATTTCAGTTTGCTATACTTTTCTATTGTGCTTTGCATGTGTGTACATTGAGGGCAATGTACATCGTAAGTGTTAGGGGTGAGTTCACTTTTGCACATGTCTTTTCTGAAGTTTTGATTGACATACATGCTCACGTAGCCATGGCGGTTCACCTTAGTTGCAATTCTTGTATTCTTGAGTTTAGCAAAAATTTTAACATTGAATGTTCTCATGCTCTAGTTTTTACTTGAATTTCTAGGAATTTTTGCCCGATGAATATATGTGCACCAGTCACTCATGAAACTCCTGTGGAAACTCAAGTTAGATGTTTTAAGGGACTAATTATTTTTGTTTCTTGTTCCATTTTTGCTTAAAAATTATTAAAAAGCGGAAAAGCGAAAAAGAAAGATAGATTGTTTAGTTGTGCATTAGGGGTGGAAAAGAGGCGCAACCTATGAAGTATGAAACTACTCTCATAAGTCGGATACTAGTTATGCCTAATGAGAGAAAGAGCTACCTCATGTGATGAGTGAAAGCTACCACCCGGTAGAAAGAGCAACCACCTCGAGAGTGTGAAAGCCACCCTAGCCGGGTGCGCCGGAAAGGGAGCTATCTTAAAGGATGTGTGAAGCTATTACCATCTTTTTGTTTTCTTATGTTTTGTAGTTAAATAAGTCCCTTATACTTGGAATATTGAGGAGTATACACTGGGTTTACTTGAGTGAGTTCACACACAGACGATCTCTGGTTTGTTGTCGTTTTAGACGATCTCTGGTTTGTTGTCCTTTTTTATTCGTGTTTTTAGCTAGAGCATTAATTTCTCGTATTTAGTGTTAAAACTTCCCTAACTTGTAGAATGCTCTCCTTACATGCTTTGATGAACCTAAGGCTAAGAACTTTCAATGTTTCCTTCTTCTATGCTCATATGTTACTTTTGCTTGAGGATAAGCAAAAGCTTAAGTGTGGGGATGACAAGATCCCGTTGCGTATATCCCGACAAGTCCCTTTCGGTTTGTCGAGTAATAATCCCGAGTGGCGGTGTATCGAATCCCAGGGGAGTAGGGGAGTAAAGACACTTAATTCGATTTTAGCTATGTGGAATATCAACAATGATAAGTGTGACAATGATTCAATTCTCAACAATTAAAAAAAACAAGTAAGAGATCAAAAGTAAGGAGGAGGTAAGGCAATCGATAAAAGATGGGGAGTACTCGGATGATGCTTCACCTAGGATAATCGCTTCAAGTGCAAGAACTCTCTATTATGCTTCCTAATCAATGCAATGGTGAGTTGTCGAAATCCTTACATACATAGTCCCAAATCTAAGGTCAACTATGCTAACTCTATTCATGTCCCGGAGGAGAGATTAAATAACCTCTCAACTTCACACTCGAATAAAGTTCCAATGAGCTCTAGGGAGTTCCGGTGATAAATCTCTTCCTAATTATAGACCCTAACCCTTTGGTCGAGCGGAAGGTCCCCTAACCACAATTAAGACCTAGATACTACAAGATCCCTCAACGCTTCACTCTGTTGCACTGCCCAACTAAGCCCCGATGGAGATTCATCCCTTAGACCATTCACTCTATTGTAGCGCAAAGAACTCGAGGAGCGTAGGGTAGAATCTATCACGTCGGGAGGGAAAGGGGCGCTCACTGTGCCTCTCGACTCACCCTCTCAACCCTCTCCAACCTAGGGTTTGTCTAGCAGTGCGTGGTGTGTCACTCACTCACAAGGTTACCAATAAGAACTCTCAACCCTAGTGTCACTCTAGGGGAAATGTTCATACAATCAAGCATTCAAGGTTGGAACTCACAATAAACATCAATTTATTGAAAGCATAATAAAGAAATTTCAATGAAATGAATACATCACGGGGTTCATAATCACCCAAGTACCCACTAGGGTTTAGCTCTCCATGGAGCTAAGTACAATCAAAAGAAATTGAATGTAAAAGCAATGAATCCATAAAGAAACCCCGTCGATGGTCATGCCGATGGTCTTGTGGAGAGTCCTCTACTCGTCGTAAGGGATCCTTTGTCCAGCCTAGGATACACCTCATTTGGATCGATGCGATGAAAGCTCTCCCAATAACCTTCTTCCAAATAACGGCGATGTCGGAGCCATAGAACCTTTCAAAACCCTAGCCAATACCCCTCAAAACCCTAGCGAAGTCCTCTCTCAGAGTTGGGGAAAAAGATGGAGAAAAGAATACCAAAATCGGGGTTGAATCGGCTTTAAATAGGGATGGAATCGGGCGACTCCACGGGCGTGGAAGGTACTGCGCCCGTCTGAATTTCCACTGCAGGCGTGGATAATTTCCACTGCCTTGAGTGTAATTCTCGTTTCTCAGTTCTCGACCCGGGCTGTGAGCAGTCTTTGCTCTGATATATACATCAATGTTGCTACAGTCTTCAACCTGAATAACTTCCTAATTCCATATTTTTATCGGGGTAATGCAAATGGGCACACGTTTACGTCGTGAATCACTTGCTTCATTGATATACATGTTGGTGGAGCTCTTCTTCTTATGTGCATAAGTCGGAATGCTCGAGGTGTGGCCTTTGTGCCCCTCAAATGGATGTGCTCACTCGAATCTGAGGAGGTTTAGCTTCTACCTCTAGCATCTCACAATTGACCTATGTCTTCATGTTTGACCCTTAGCAAGATTACCTCCAAAATAGGTGCATTATAATCCACATTGGCCTATTTCCTTCATACTCGGCCTCACAACCCTACACGCATAAAAGTAAGATAAAAACACACATATTAGTGTAAAAACCTAGAAAAGTAATGCTCAACATAAGGAATGAACACTTACGCATTCATATCGCTGACAAGCACTTATCGGGAGTTTGATAAGTGCACATGTGTAAGAATGTGATAATTTTTCCTATGATGAGCATACTATCATTTACAAAGTGCTAATACATATGTATTTGTATTCTTTTTGCGCATGTAGCATTGTGAATGTAGTATTAGAAAAGAAGCCAAAAAGTAGATCATGAACGCACTATTGAGTGGAATCTTGGAAGGAACAAACACGAAGACACAAGTGGGGCACGAAGATAGTCACATTTGCGTATCCCAACTTGTGCATTGATAGCAAGATCTTTAATAATGAGGCCTTTGATTAAAGAAGAGTTGTAATCTATGGCATAAACATGTGCCCGTTTATGTTAGGTCAATGAAAAGTGTGGAATTGGGAGTGTTTTTGCAGAGAACTGTGGCAGGTACTGTAGCAAATCATTGTATCAATACACTGTAGCAGTTATTGTTCACAGTCGGCCGAAAATCAGGTTTCAAAAGAATCCACACGGGCATATGGAAATTCCCCATGCCTATGGGGAAATTCCAAAGGCCCATGTGAAGAATCCATAGGGACATGTGGAAGCCCGATTCTAGCCGTATTTAAGCCGCGATTTAACCCGATTTTTTGTATCCTTTTCATCATTTTTCCTATCTTTTATCCAACTTTTCAGAGGCCGATGGCTAGGGTTTAGAGAGGCTTTGGAAAGGCTTTTTTAGTTATTCTATAACTTCGACACTGTGTTTCTCTTGGAAGATATTTATTAGGGGAGCTTTCATCGGCACCGATCCAGCGAGGTGTGCCCTAGGCTTGACAAGGGGACCTTTGGAGAGGACGAGGCCACCCCATAAGACCATCGACATGAATACCATGGGGGTTTACTATGGATTTCTTGTTTTTACTTTTGATTTCATTATTGATTGTATCGTACTCCATGGAGAGCTAAAACCTCTAGTGGGTACTTTGATTTTGTAAACCCTAGGATGGTTTTTGTTTCATTGACCTTTTATTATCCTTTCCTTAATTGATGTTTCTAATTGAGTTTTAATCTTGAATGCTTGTTAAATGATTTCTCCCTTAGAGTGACACTAGGGTTGAGAGACCATCTTGGTAACCTTTGTGGATGAGTGACACACCATGAGGGCTAGACAAAGCAAGGTTGGAGAGGGTCAAGAGGATGAGTCGGGAGGTAGTGGAGCATCCCTTTTCCCCTCCAATGTGATTTATCCTGTCTCCACGTTCCAAGAGTTCTTTGCAGTCATAATAGAGTGAATGGGTTAAGGGATGACCTCAGCTGGGTTTTTAGTATACGAGGTAATGGGTGAAGCATTGAAAGTGACTTTAGCACCTAGGGGCTCGATTGCGATTAGGGTCATTCGCTGGACCAAAGGGTTAGATCTATATATTGGAATAGGGTTTATCACTTGGAATCCCTAGAGTATCTTGGAAATCTACATAGTGTGAGGTGTTGAGATTGATTGATTTCTCTACCGGGACATAGTATAGAGTTAGTCACAGTTGACCTTAGGTTTGGGACCATGTGTTTAAGGATTTTCAAGACTCATTAAGCGTCAATTAGGAGATATAATAGTTGATTTTGCACTTGAAACAATTGCCTTAGGTTGAACAATATCCGAGTACCCCACTTATATTTATTGCCTTACCTCTCATCTATTTGTGCTTCTCTCTTTCTTGTTTCTTTTATTTATGCTTTCATTACATTTTATTAAAAAAATCATTATTCCGTCTGCGCTTAGTTAGATAGCAATCTTGGTATTTTTATTCTTTACTCCCTGTGGATACGATACCCACTCATCTGGGATTTATTACTTTGACAAATCCGTTTACTTGTGGGTCACTTGCAAGGGGTGTTGTCAAGGAGTTGGCGTTTAAAGATACTTTGCACTTTGCTATTTTATCCATTCATCATTCATTCTATTTCATATTTTCTTATTCTATCATCGTTCTGATTTTTTTTTGTTACAGTTCCATGTTATGACCCGAGGGAACCCGTCACAAATGTTTGAAGGAGATCCTAAGCTTGAGCGTACACTTAGAAGAAGAGGAAAGGAATCTGTATAAGAACCATCAATCCGAGCTGAAGTAGAAGGTCAGGGCTCAGATAATATGGCAGAACAGAATGAGCAACAGAGAACACTTTCTGACTATGGCAGACCATTAGTTTTGGCACACAATCGAGTATTGTGCGGCCCCCGATTATAGCTCTAAACTTTGAGCTGAAATCGGCATTCATCCAAATGATTCAACAGTCAAGGTAGTTCAATGGTTTGACCGATTGATTGCTTCCCCACAAGTGTACGGGATCGCTAAGTAATACCTCATGTAAAGACACGACGATGGTATTCCATGGGGTTAAGGATCTCCTATTACTCTTTCTCTGCTTATTATCTTACCAACAACTTAAGTGAAGGGATTTACTCTACAAGATGCAGTTCAAGCTAAATATATGTTTAAGAACAAATTAGACAGAACAAGCAATGAGCAAGCAAGAATAACAATGAAATGCAAAGGCCTATGGATGCGGATCCCCTTAAGGGGTTATCATGATACATGGATGATGAACAAAAGATGTAAGGGTAATTTGGACCGAGAGATTTCTAGATTAGAACAACCCCAACTTCTTGGCGTGTTGAACCCTAATCCCATACGAATATTGAAAGGAATTTCATCCAAATCCACATTCCTACAATTGCATTAAGAACAAGAAAATCTCAAAATAGGGTCAAACTCATCCTAAATTTACCCATAAAACACGAAGGGTTACCAACACCCAATTTCTTAGTGTGTTGATACAAGTATCCCCTTCTAATCCATTCACGATCTAATACATGCGAGTAGGTCACATCTACATGTACAACTCATAAAAGAACCACGGATTTCGTCTTAGTGTAGCTCTTAGCATGAAAATAATGGATTAAATCTCAAAATAACCCAAGCATGGAATTAACAAACAATCATCCAAAATACATGATAAAACCCGCCAAGGTTCATTGACATCCGGTTGCCTTGGGAGTCTAGTGTGTCATGATACCACAACAAGCAACAAAGTCAACTAAAACACAAATCAAACTCATAAATGATACCCCTAGAAGAAATGGTGAAGGAAGAGGTAGAAAATGTGCCGAATGACACTTTCCCCGCCATAAGAATGCCGAATGACGCTTCCTCTAGCTGTGGGTCTCCTTCCTTCAAATAGTTGTCGATTTCCCCTTTGAATGATGATGTCTTCTTTCCTTGAGAACCCTTGACCTTTCCCTTGGATGATCTCGTTGTTTCATGGCCCTTCTTCCTCTTTCCAAGGTTGCTTAAGGTCTCACAAGAAGTTTCCTAGAAGCCCTCTCCAAATCCGTCCAAAAAGTCCCTCATTCTTCCCTAGAAATTTGGATTTATACCTTTCACATCATACAGGCCATATGGGGGTTGTATGGGGGCTGTATGCCACTCATAACCTAGATTTTTGCTTTATATGGGGGGTATACAACCTACATACAGACTCCATATGGGCTGTATAGGGGCTGCATGAAGTTCTGGATAGGCTGCTTCAAACAAATCCGGTGCTATAGTGTTTGCTACAATGACATCGCTGCATCAACTCTGCTATAGTAAATTCGGGACTGTATTCTTTTTTTTTACGCAAATGATATCCTTGTGTTCTGCATAGCTTCCCCGTACCTGACAAAGAAAATAGTATACGATTAAGTACAAAACATATATCAATCCTCAATAATATGCATGCAAAGTGTGTAAAATACATATAAGCAAAAACCTACAATTAGACACTTATCACCGATGAGGATCCGAACAATCATATTGTGATCTTCTTGGAAGTTTGTGATATGTTGAAGATTAATGGAGTGTCAAATGATGCTATTAGATTGAGGCTTTTCCCATTATCTCTCAAAGGAAAAGCCAAGCAGTGGCTTCATTCATTACCAAAGGCTTCCATCATGACTTGGAATGAAATAGTCGAAGCCTTTCTTACGAGATACTTTCCACCGAGAAAGTTAGCAAGGCATCACAATGAAATATCCTCATTCATATAGATGGAGCTTGAATCATTATTTTAGACATGGGAGCGATTTAAGGACCTCTTGCAGAAGTGTCCACAACACAGTTTCACCAACAAGATGATCATTCAAACTTTTTACAACGGGTTGAATCCAAGTACAAGACAACTTCTAGATGCTGCTGCAGGAGGTACAATGGGGAACAAGACCCATGATGAAGCACGATAATTGGTAGAGGAAATAGCCATGAACAACTACTAGTGGAGTATGCGGGAAAGGAAGAAAGTGGTTGGACTCCATGAAATTGATGTAGTTTCTTGTGGGTACTTGGATTTTGTAAACCCTAAGATGCTTTTCATTTCATTGGCCTTTTATTATCCTTTCCTTAATTGATGTTTTTAATTGAGTTCTAATCTTGAATGCTTGTTGAATGATTTCTCCCTTAGAGTGACACTAGGGTTGAGAGTCCATCTTGGTAACCTTTGTGGATGAGTGACACACCATGAGGGTTAGGCAAGGCAAGGTTGGAGAGCGTCAAGAGGGTGAGTCGAGAGGTAGCGGAGCATCCCCTTTCCCATCTGATGTGATTTATCCTACCTCCACATTAAAAAAGTTCTTTTCGGTCATGGTAGAGTGAATGGGCTAAGGGATGACCTCCAGCGGGCTTAGTTGACCTAGAAAGCGGAGTGAAGTATTGAAATGACTTTAGCACCTAGGGCTCAATATCCTCTAGGGGTATTTCGCCTAGACCAAAGGGTTAGATCTATACATTAGAATAAGGTTTATCACTTGCAATCCATAGAGTGTCTTGCAAGTCTACAGCAAAGTGAGGTGTTGAGATTTATCGATTTCTCCGTCCCGAGACATAGTGTAGAGTTAGTCACGGTTGACCTTGGGTTTGGGACCCTTTTTTTAAGGATTTCCATGACTCATTAAGCGTCAATTAGGAGATATAATAGTTAATTTTGCACTTGAACCAATTTTTATAGGTGGAACAATATCCGAGTACCCCACTTCTATCAATTGCCTTACCTCTCATCTATTTGTGCTCTCCTTTTCTTGTTTCTTTTATTCTTGCTTTCATTACATTTTATCAACAAAATCATTATTCCGCCTTCGCTTAGTTAGATAGCATTCTTGGTATTTTTATTCCTTACATCCAGTGGATACGATACCCACTGACTTGGGATTTATTACTTCGACAAACCCATGCACTTGCGGGTCACACGCAAGGGGCATTGTCAGTGTGTCAATTATAAGGTAATATCGCAAAAATCAAATAACATTAAAAGGGCATGTGGTAGCAATAATATATTTGCGATATATATTCTAATTGTTTCAATGAGCATCGTAATTTTATTAAAAGGCGTAGAAAATTACCTTTTAATGGTTTTCTTTCCTTTGATGCACCAAATTTATATCTCGGATTGTCGTAGATCTCCTACCGCCGAACGAATGTTCCACGCCTCTAGATCACATGGCGGAATTAAGAGACAATCTCCTCTTCTTCTCTAAATAGCGGCTAGGGTTAGAGAGGATGAGAGAGCTGGGGGATTTTCTCACTAGAGAATTAATTGAGTTAATTCTATAGTCTTAGAGGAGTAATATTTATAGAAACTTCGTAAAACATTATAAACATTATTCAATTATGAGTTCTATTCAAAATATGAACCTTCATAACAAGATAAACATCATTCAATTATGAAGTCCTATTTAAAATATGAACCTTCATAATATGATGAACATTACCATAGAAGTTCTATTAGAAATATGAGTCCTAATCTAACTAAAACCACCTTTATCTTTGAGTCCTCATAAATTTGATTATCTATTCGACTCCATCGAATTTAAATCAAAATTTAAACTTAATGCAAAAACCCTTGATCAATTTACAATTTCATTCATCCCATGAAGTAAAATTGTAAATTGACAATTTTACCCCTGTACTCAAAACGAGACTGATTCTTTATCCCTTTAAGCGTGACTCCCTAGGTTCATTTTGATTGGCAATGGGAGGATACCAAAGGACGTGGGTAACACCTGAACAGCCCCGTGGCCCCACGTCGTAGCCCAATTGAACACGAATGAGTAGATCATTAGGAACCTTTTCGATTATGATTACCATATGTGTATAAACCTTTCGTTCTTGTATCCCAACCAAGTGAGAGCCATGGTAATTGTCAAACTCACTGAACTAGATCATATGCAAATAACTATAGTGGAGTCAGATTACAAAACTACCCTTCGTGTCCCACACGATTAGTTTGACTACCTTGGCCAAGGTCTTCTAATCTCATATACTTAGAGTCGCATAGGATACTGACTCGTTTACTTCTAACAGAACGAATTCCTTCTTGGTGATCACTCACTACTGCTACCTGCTCGATATAGTCGCACTTCGAGGTTGGTCCTACCAAAAGGTGAACTGAGCCTAACAACTCTAGTAAAAGATTAGACGTCACAAGTACATTGTGATCATGATACCTCAGGTCTAAGGTCCACTCATATGATCATAACCAACAATCCCAATCATTGACCGTCAAAGAGTAAAACACATGTGATTAGATTGTTGTGAGTCATGTTTGAATACACCAATTCCCAATGATATATGTATGACATATACTCCCACTATTCCATAGTGTTCAACAAGCACTCTTTGTCAAAGTATATGTCATATAAATCGTTATGAACCTTTAACGCCCAATTAAAGATTCTCTGATTTGCGAACTATTTAAGTGTATAAGTACCAAACTCTTCTAGTGCTCTTCTCTTTATCCCACAAAGAGTAGAAGATTTAACTTAATACACATGGACTCTGATATTCAAAACTAATTATAATGCCATCACAAGATTTATATGAACATCAAATTAAATGCCTACTAAATAAGAATGTATAATACAAATGAAATGCCCTAATACAAGTATCTTTGTTGGCATTCGAGGGCATAATCCTAACAATACCATGGAATCATAGACGGTTAGCACCTCCTGAATGCGTACAACATGGAAGAAACAGATAAAGATTTAAGGGAAGAAGACATTACTCCCTCTTTCTCAAGATATTCTTCCTTGTTGAGCTTCCATGATGCTAACCCCACTTCCCTTGTGCCTCCAACTCATCCTTGATCCCCTTAGATAGCATGGTGAAGCTTGATCTTCGCCCTCATCAAAGTCCTCTCGAGGGAATAAAATCCCTGAACAAAGATCATCTTGAAACCCTAGAAAGTTGGAGTTAAAGGCTGAGTTAGGGCTCAACTAGGTCTAAGCACGGTCGTGCTTGGACCGTGTTATCTCATTGAGATTTTTGAGTGAATCAGCTAAGTGCTCACCTACGAAAATCAGAAGGAGTAGCATGCTCATGCTTCACCCGTGCACAACGGTGCTAGGAGCATCCTGAAAGTGCTTCCCTTATTGGGCAGAAACTATCATCAGTCTAAGATAAAGGTGCATGGTCGTGCTGAGACCATGCTTGGCCTGAGAGTACTCCTTGCTTGAAATATCACTAGGTCATCTCTTGGCTGAAATAATCAGTAGGAAAGAGCATGACCGTGCTCTACCCATGTTTAACTTGAGCACTTAGCAAAATTTTCATTCTATGCTCGTTTCATACCAGATTTCACTCCTAATTCTCTGAGCCCCTGAATCCTGCACAAAGAACAAATATACCCAGAATATCACCGAATATAGACAAAAGTATGCTAAAGAATGAGTAAAAGAATAAATATGATATGAAATGCACTCATCATGTGCCATCAGACACATGATCCCCGCTTGGCGACCATTGTCCCTACATTACCAGGCTTGCACTGTGCCTAGGTTTGATTGACCGCTATTTAGGTATGTGGAATGTAAGGGAAATGCAGCTGCTCAGAGTCACCACGAACCAGTCCATGTACATAATTTAGTGGTATGACACACCCCACAGGGTGCAGTACTGGGTGGTCCATGGAACCAACTCTAAGTCTTCAGATGATAAGGAGTCTCTTCTAGAGACCACGGTCATCATAGTTCCCCCGATCCCGACTCTAGCTCTTGTTGTTGCTACTACTATTGCTTCTCCTCCTCCTTCTACTACCACACAGACTACATTAGCTCCATCAGCGCTTGAGGAGCACTTGACCCATCTCGACTGGGGTCAAGTAAGGATTAAGGGTCTACGGCGACAAGGCTCCTCGACTACTCCTGGGCTTATATTACCTATTGTTACAACTCCAATGGTGTCGGAGTGTCCTCCAGCTTCACCAACACCACCAGTACTTCATCGATCATATACAGTGCCAGATTTTCCTTGCCTATTTCTACCTTTTTGATTTTTGTATACAACTTTTGTACTTTTATATTTAAGTACACTATATACTTTATTACAGCAAGGGACACTTGCCTGCTGATTATGTACTTTATGATCATAGTAGATTTTATTTTTACAGCAGTATATAGTTTTGATTTTATTATATTTAACTACCCCCATTTGTGTCTCATTAGGGTTTAAGGTTATCAGGTGTTGTTCTAGCACGCACAATTTGTTTCTTGGACAAGGGTAACTTTATCATCCTAGTCAGTCAAACCAATAAATCAGGGGAATACTAGCAACCATATACTCTTTTAATTTCTTTTTTTTATTATACATCACTACACTTGTGCATGCATGTGTGATTAGTGCTTGTCTATGCATGCTATTGAGTATCTTTTACTTATAATGGGCATTGCTTTTATCAGGTTTTATGGCTCATTCATGTTTTTTATGTTCTTTTCTGCATTTGGGGTCATGGAGGCAGTATTAGATGAAAGTAAGCAAAAAAAGGTCATGAACACAGATTTTGAAGATTCTCTTGCATGGAATAACTGTCAAGACATGAACTATGATCATACGTATGAGGGTGTGTGACAACTTCCAAGGGTGTGCAAGTCTAGCTACTAGTTTGAAGGGCACAACGGGAGTGATAAGTGCTTGAGTAGACATATTTTTTATATATGTTTACATGCATTGAGCATCATTTTACCATAGTTTATATCTCATATTGTGTATTTGGTGTTCTTTTATGCATATAGGTTGTGAATGCCTTGAAGAGTAAAAAGGAAGCAAAGATAGGCTATAAAGACACAATTTTTTGGGAGTTCTTGTTCAAATCAAAGACCAAAACAGTAGAGAAGTTCATGAAGGTGTAGATGTGTGCCAACTTCCAAGAAGATTCAAGTTAATTCACTAGTTGGAAAGGCACAAAGGCAGCCACATCTTTATGTTCCTTCTCTTTGTGAAGATTGTAAGACCTCTCAAAGATATGTCGATGAAGAAAAGTCTTATAGCCTACTACATGGACGTGTGCCTGGACATGTGGCCTCAAGAGAAGAGTGTTTGGACCGCGTTTTGTGAATAGTACTATAGCAAAGCATTGTACCAAAACAATGCAGCAATTTTAATGTAGCGGTACTGTAGTAAAATTATTGTTCACGCACCCTCGTGGAAATTCCTTAAGTCCACGCGGGCAAGTGGAAAATCCACATGGGCCTGTGGGGGTACTTGACAGGCATTGTTTTGGGCTTTAAATAGGCCATTTGTCCTATTCTTTAGAGATTTTTTGCGAGGCTTTTTGCGAGCACTTTGAAGGCAAGGCGACTAGGGTTTTGGAGGAGGTCCTTGGTGATATTGGGGGGCATCCATCAGTAACTTTGATCGATCTTCTCTCCGTCATAGCATAGAGGGATCCTTCGGTGACCTAGCTTCGGAGAAGGATTCTTCAAGACATCGGGCGACCTATCAAGGCCATCATCACAAATTTAAGGGGGTTTTTCTTCATGGTTTTCATTGCTTTTCATTGTATTCACCATTGTTTTGTAACTTGCTCCATGGAGGGGTAAACCCTAGTAGGTATTTGAACATGTGAACCCTATTATCTTTGTTTTTGTATTGATTTGCTTTATGTTTCTATTAAATCCTAGTTGATTTGAGTCTTAATCTTGTTTTCCCATTGCTTGCATGTTTATTAATCCTTGTGGTTGATTGGATTTGCATGATTTATTACTTTGATGAGAGAGAGGTCTCTATTGGAGTTAGAAATTCGAGGTTAAAGAGGGTTGATAAGGTGAGTCATGAGATAGTGGAGTATCCCCATTCCCTTCCGATTGAGTATTTCCTATCTCTGTATTCCCTAGACTCTATGCAACCATATTTGGTGTGAGGAATGAGATTGAGAGATTTCTCTGCTGAGACCTTGTAGGGGGTTAGGGATGCTTCACCGGGAATTAGGGTTAGATCTATCTTTAGGAATTGGTTTCACTCTTAAGTGTCCCTAGAGCGTAATGCGGTCATATGGGGTGTGAGGTGTTGAGATTGAGTGATTTCTGTGCCGGGACCTTTTAGGGGACTGGCACCGGTGGCTTTGAGGCAAGGGCCGGTTGTTCTTGGATTATCTCAACTCATTAGACTCGGTTTAGATGCATTTAGTGAATCTTGAGCTTCATGTTAGATCCTAGGGGGAGCATTGTCCGGGTACCTCATTTTTATTGATTGGGATCTCCTTTACTTGTTTTTTTTTTCTTGCCCTTTTTTTTGCTTATGAATTCTGATAGGGTCCCCTTGCTTATATCCTGAACGTGCACGGGTTTGTCGAAGTAATAATCCTGGATGAGTGGGTATCGTATCCACAGGGAGTAGGGAATAAAAATACTTAATTTGCTTCTTAACTGTGTGAAAAGTGAATAGTTATATATGTGACAATGATTCAATTCTCAAAAGTAAAAACAACAAGTAAAGAGCACAAGAGAAGGAGAAGGTAAGGCAATTGATAAAGATGGGATACCCGGATATTGCTCCGCCTAGGACAATCGTTTCAAGTGCAAGAACCCTCTATTATGCTTCCTAATTAATGCAATAGTGAGTCATGGAAATCCTTAATTACATAGTCCCAAATCTAAGGTCAACCATGCCTAACTCTATACATGTCCCAGAGGAGAGATTAGATAACCTCTAAACCTCACACTCGTATAGAATTACAATGAGCTCTATGGATTCAAAGTGATAAATCTCTTCCTAATTATAGAGCTAACCCTTTGGTCCAGGTGGAAGGTCCCTAACCACAATTAAGCCATAGATATTAAGATCACTTCTATGCTTCACTCCATTGCACCCGCAACTATGCCTCAACAGAAGGTTATCCCTTAGACCATTCACTGTATTATGGCCACAAAGAACTTGAGGAACGGAGGTAGAATCTAACACATCGGAGGAGAAAGGGGACGTTCTTGTACCTCTCGACTCACCTTTTCAACCCTCTCCAACCTAGCTTTGTCTAACACTCATGGTGTGTCACTCACTCACAAGGTTACCAACAAGAACTCTCAACCCTAGTGTCACTCTAGGGGAGTATTCAATCAATCAAGCATTCAAGGTTGGAACTCACAATAAACATCAATTAATTGAAAACATAATAAAGAGATTCAATGAAAAGAATACATCCTAGGGTTCACAAATACCCAAGTAGCCACTAGGGGTTTAACTCTCCATGGAGCTAAGTACAATCAAAGAAATAGAATGTAAAAGCAATGAATCCATATAAAACTGCCTCGATAGTCGTGTCGATGGTCTTGTAGAAAGTCATCTACTCATTGTCCAAAGATCCCATTGTTCGGCATAGGATACGCCTCGACGGAAGCTCCCCTACCAACCTTCTTCCAAAGAGATGACGATGTCGGAGCCGTAGAACCTCTCCAAAACCATAGCCAATACCTCTCAAATCCCTAGCCAAAATCCTCTCTCAAGTTGGGGAAAAGATGGAGAAAAAATGCTGAAATCGGGGCTGAATCAGCTTTAAATATGGCTGGAATCGGGGATCCACACGCCCCTGTGGACGCCCTTGTAGATTTTTCACACGGGAGTGTGGAATTTCCACACACCCCTGTGGATTCTCTGTTCTGCAGTTTTCTCGGCCGGCTGTGAACAATGCTTCTATAGTACCTTGCCACAGTGTTGTTATAATGCTCTGCTTCTTCAATACTTGCCATAGTGTACCTTACCACAGTGTTGCTGTGAACAATGCTTCTATAGTACCTTGCCACAGTGTTGCTTCTATACTTCCCTAATCCATACTTTCATCGAGGTAACGCAAACGGGCACACGTTCACGTTGTGGATCGCTTTGGTTCTTCAATGATGGAAAAGTTGGTGGAGATCTTGTTCTGTATGCATAAGTCGGAATGCTTGAGTATGACTGCCCTCGTGTCCCTCCAAATGGTTGTTCTAACTGAAATATGAGGAGGTTGGCACACACTCTAGCCTCTCACACACGACCTATGTCTTCGCGTTTGAACCTTAGCAAGATTTCCTCCAAAATCGGTGCATTATGATCCATATTGGCTTCTTTCCTTCATAATCTGCCTCACAACCCTACCTGCATAAAAGTAACATAAAAACACACATATTAGTGTAAAAACTAAAGAAAGGTAATGCTTAATATAAGGAAAGAATGCTTCGCATTCATATCGCACAAGCACTTATCAAACTCCCCCACACTTAAGGTTTTGCTTGTCCTCAAGCAAAAATTAAACATTTTGTGCATTGACGAAGGAAATATTGGAAGTGCTTAGCCTTAGGTTCACCAAAGTATATAAAGAGAGCATTCTGCAAGTAAGGGAAATTTTAGCACTAAACATGAAAAATCGAAGCTCTAGCTAAAAACTTGAATCAAAAAGGACAACAAACCCGAAATCGTGAAAGTGTGTGGACTCACTCAAGTAAACCCAAAGTATACTCTTCCAAGCTCTAAGTATAAGGGACTTATTTATCTACAACAAGAAAGCAACACCAATTTCAAAGACGGTAGTAGCTTCACATATTCTCTAAGGTAGCCCTTTCCCAAGAGGCCGCTAAGGTGGCTTTCACACTTTCGAGGTGGTAGCTTTTTCTACCGGAGTGGTAGCTTTCACTCATCCAATAAGATAACTCTTTCTCTCATTAGGGCATAACTAGTATCCGACTTATGAGAGTAGCTTCATACTTCATAGGTGGTAGCTCTTTCCACCAAAAATGCCAAATAAACAAGAAAACTATTTTGTTCCTTCTTTCATTTTCATTTTTTTTAACACAAGAAACAACTATAACTCGTCCCTTTAACATCGAAAATGAGTTTCCAAAAGAGTTTAAAGAGTGAGTAGTGCAACGAATGGAAAATCGGGCAAAAATTCCTAGAAATTCATATAAAACTAGAGCATGAAAACATTCAATGTTGAAAATTCTTCTAAACTAAAGAATGCAATCAATGCAACTAAGGTGAACTGCCATTGGCTATGTGAGCATGTATATCAATCAAGAAAAATAGAAAAGATGTGTGCACCACACTTAAGTTGTACATTGTCCCCAATGTACACATGCAAGCTCACTCATAATGTATATCAATCAAGAATATATGTGGGAGAAGCAATCCAAACAATACTCCCCTGATTCCTAGTGTCGCGTTTGATGAAACTAACTCCTTGGGAGTAGTGTTCCAACAGGTTGTGAAGCTCACACGGCCAAGTGCCGAAGCACTTTGGCCATGCCCATGACAAAGTCTCAATTCCTAAGATGACAAGACCATCTGCACGCATAGACGAGAGGGTTCAGTGAAGCTCAATAAAAACAAAATAACTCGAGTATATAATAGATAGAACAATGAATACAACTCGAGATGCAAAATGAAAATAAACTCAGAAGGAGAATCCTTTCTAAGTGAACAAGTCCACAATAAAGTGCATAAAAGTAAAGAAATGGAAATAAAATCAAATGTCAGTGTCGCGCTCTGGGTCCTCTGCTGGTGGTGAGTAAGCATATGGTGGGTCCACCTATACTGGTATAGGTGATGGGGAAGATGCTGGAAATGCCGAAGGAGCCTGAGGAGTGCTCGGTCGCAAGAAAATTGATGAGGTGACATCTTGCTCTAAGATCTGCTGTAGTGCGTCAAAACATGCCATGAACTCTGTATACTGAGCAGCCTGCGTGGCCTTGATCTCGGCAATCTCTGCTCGGGTCTCAACGACCTCTGTCTGTATCACTCCTAAATCACTCTCTAGCCTCTCAAAGCGATTATGGGCTCGAGATGGTGAAAACATACGTCGTCTGCCACTGGGGGTGCCTCAGTCTCTATCGGTGCTTGCTGAGGCACGGGAGCAGGCTGAGATGCCCCGGCTTCATCATCCTCGTCCGCAGCTGTCTCTGGAGTCGGTAGAACTAAGGTGTAAACCCCTGTCCGAACTCTCCATACCATCCCCATCAATCTCAGTGTTTCCATGACCAAACAAACAAGTATAGTCACTTTCTCAGTCCCTCTAATCGTGTCTCGTAGACCCATCCCCATGATGAGTCTAGTAATGTATGGACCCGAGAAAATGACACCTAGCCTAGGATACTATCCTTGATGCTTCAGATATTCCGCTAAAATGTGTCCCAGATGGACCGGCTCAATCTGTACCATGGAGTATAAATACAGAAGTTCTTGCTTGTTTATGACTCCCGTGCTATCACCGCGACCATTCACTGACCTACTTATGATGGTGTGAAGATATCTGTAACTATACTGAGAAAGACATGAAGCCTTAGACACTACTGGTTCATATCGCCCATATCACATAGCATTTTATACGCCTCCTCGGGGATAAACCCTACATGTCAATTGGGAGATTCTCATACTCCTCAGTCTCAGTATACTCCTTATCATATAAACCAAGTCTAACGGAGAACTATGTGATGCTCATACTATGATGCTGCCCAAAAGCTCTGAACTGAATGGCGCCGATGCTATCGAAATGAGCATACAAGCTGTCAAACTCAAATGAAGCGAGTACCTCCAAAGTGAATGGACGGATAGCAGGGTCATGAATATTCAACAATTTGTGCCAACTACAGACTAATAATAGCTTCTCGACCTCATCAGCCATGTCATGTGCTAGTTGTACCGTCCTGAGTGAACTAACATCCAGAATTCGTGTTTGCCCAAACTTAAGCTTCGCTAATCGCTCAAACCGAGCTCGATGTGCAGGAAGTGTAAATTACAAGACTTCCGGCTCAGGGGTAGGCTGTCTAGGACGTTTACCAACTTCTCTCTTCGATCTGGTGGTCATACCTGCATGCAATAGAAAAAGAAAATCAATCAACATCATTCAGTTTGCAAAAGAATAAAAACACACGGGCGTGCAAAAATTCCACACACCCATGCACATTCACGGGGCGGGGGAAAAACGCACAGCCCTTGTAATCATCCTTCCATCTACATCTCTATCTCACTTCCAGAGCTTATAAAAAATCATTCTAGCAAGAAACCGGTATGCATTATCCATTTTAATTGAAAAAAACTCAACTAGAATCACAGGAAATCGGTGACAAGAGAAAACAAGGATTTACCGATGGGTTGATGCTAAAATCCCTTCAATCTGCACAATACTCAATCAATCACCTCAGAAACAAAAAAATAGGAAGACGGGAGAATGTCGAAAAGTGTTTTTGAATGTTTTAGGGTCAGCTGAGGGACAGGGTCTAACTGATGTATCGGGAGAGAATACACCGTTTTAATTCCTGGAGAACCCCATGGGCGTTCAGCGTTCACCCACGCCCGTGCGCCCTCGCGTGAAGGTCACACAGGGGCAGATGCACGCCCTGTGTGCTCTCGGGAACACCTTTCACTATCTCTGAATGCTCTTTCACGGGCATGCGAAAAATACATACGCCCGTGCGCCTGTGGGTCAGGGACAACCGCACGCCCCTGTGGCTTCTCTAGACATCCGAGAAAATTCCTAAGTGTTCCGCACACCTGTGCGGAAATGCCGTGCGTGCGTGGACATTCACAGGCCCAACTCACAGGGACAAGTGCAAGCCCCTGTGTCTTCTCGGGATCGAGAGCTCCTCTGCAGAGATTCATACGGGCGTGCGGAAATTATCCACGCCCGTGTGAAGTTCACAAGGTCGCCTACAGGGGTGAGTTCACGCCCCTGTGCGTTCTCGGGATAATCTGCCAAACTATACAAATCACACACCCGCGTAAAAACTACCCACGGGCGTGCGATATTTAAATGGTCATTCACAGGGGCAGCCACGCGTCCCTGCGCCTTCTCTAGATGAGCTCGCAGTGTAAGTCCACGGGTGTGCGGAAATACCACATGCCCATGCGTTTTCCCTGGATATCTTAGAAAAACCTGCAGGCACTGCAGAAAATTTCTGAACATGTTTACACACTCAGAGCCTGCTCTATTCTGCAAGTTTTACAAGTGAAAACATGAAATAAAGCTCAAACAACCCAACTTCACCAAATCCACACGAAAACACACGATGAATACTCAAAACCTCAAATAAATCACAACATAAGCATCTAAAAATTAAAACACCAACCCTTAACAATTTATTCATGCAGACACTACATTATTCGACTAAGAAAAATAGTAAACACTTGGGTTGCCTCCCAAAAAGCGCTTGTTTAACGTCACTAAGCTTGTCGTACCTTGTCTTACCTCACGGGGGCTTATGAAGAAAAAATACTTCCCTGTCGTCTGATAAGTGCTTGTGCGATATGAATGCGAAGCGTTCATTCCTTATGTTGAGCATTACTTTTCTCAGTTTTTTACATTAGTATGTGTGTTTTTATGTTACTTTTATGCAGGTAGGGTTGTGAGGCCGAGTATGAAGGAAATGGGCCAATGTGGATCATAATGCACCTATTTTGGAGGAGATCTTGCAAAGGTTCATACGCGAAGACATAGGACAGACGTGAGATTCTAGAGTGTGTGCAGACCTCCTCATATTCGAGTGGGCATATCCATTTGGAGAGGCACAAAGGCAGCCACACTCGAGCATTCCATCTTATGCATACAAGAACAAGAACCCCACCAACATATATATCATTAAAGAAGCAAGTGATTCACGACGTGAACGTGTGTCCATTTGCGTTACCCCGATGAAAGTATGAAATTGGGAAGTTATTCAGGGCGAAGACTGTAGCAGAGCACTGTAGTAATTACTGTAACAGCACTGTTCACAGCCGGGCGAGAAATCAGAGAGACAGAGAATCCACACGGGCATATGGAAATTATCCACGCCCGTGTGGAAATTCCGCACGGACGCGTACACCGTCCACGCCCATGGAGTTGCCCGATTCCAGCCCTATTTAAAACCGATTCAGCACCGATTTTGGTATTCTTTTATCCATCATTTCCCCAACATACAAGAGGGCTTCAGCTAGGGTTTTGAGGGGTATTGGCCAAAGTTTTGGAGAGGTTCTACGGCTCTGACATTGTGATTCCATTAGGAAGAAGGTTGGTAGGGGAGCTTCGATCAAGGCGTATCCTATACCGGATGAAGGAATCCTTGGACGACGAGTAGAGGACTTTCCACAAGACCATCGACACGACCATCGAGGGGGTTTCTTTATGGATTTATTGCTTTTACATTTGACTTCTTTGGTTGTACTTAGCTCCATGGAGAGCTAAACCCCTAGTGGGTACTTGGGTGATTGTGAACCCTAGGATGTATTCGTTTCATTGAACTTCTTTATTATGCTTTCAATAAATTGATGTTTATTGTGAGTTCCAACATTGAATGCTTGATTGTATGAACATTTCCCCTAGAGTGACACTAGGGTTGAGAGTTCTTGTTGGTAATCTTGTGAGTGAGTGACACACCACGAGCGTTAGACAAAGCTAGGTTGGAGAGGGTTGAGAGGGTGAGTTGAGAGGTACAGGAACGTCCCCTTTCCCCTCCGACGTGATAGATTCTACCTCCATTCCTCGAGTTCTTTACGGCCATAATAGAGTGAATGGTCTAAGGGATGAACCTCCGCTGGGGCCTAGTTGCGCGTGCAATGGAGTGAAGCGTTGAGGTGATCTTAGTATCTAGGGCTTAATTGTGGCTAGGGACCTTCTGCCTGGACCAAAGGGTTAGGTCTAATCTAGGAAGAGATTTATCACTTGGAATCCATAGAGCTCATTGCAACTGTATGCGAGTGTGAGGTGTTGAGATTGTTCGATTTTTCCTCCGGGACATGTATAGAGTTAGGCATAGTCGACCTTAGATTTGGGACTATGTATATAAGGATTTCCACGAATCACCATTGCATTGATTAGGAAGCATAATAGAGGGTTCTTGCACTTGGCACAATTATCCTAGGCGGAGCATTATCTGGGTACCCCATCTTTATCGATTGCCTTGCCTCCTCCTTACTTTTGCTCTCTTACTTGTTGCTTTTAATTTCTGAGAATTGAATCATTACCACACTTATCATTGTTGATACTCCACATAGCTAAGAATCGAATTAAGTGTCTTTACTCCCTACTCCCTGTGGATTCGACCCCGCTCATCCGGGATTATTACTTCGACAAACCCGTGCACTTGCGGGATATAAGCAAGGAGACCTTGTCAAGTTTTTGGCGCCGTTGGCGGGGAGTTAGGCGTTTAGAGATACTTTGCACTTTGTTTTCTTAGCTATTTCACTACACATTCTATTTCATATCTTCTTATTCTATCATCGTTCTGATTTTCTTTTTCTTTACTTTTGGTGCAACTCCAGGTTATAACCCGAGGGAATCCATCAATATTGATTGAAGGAGACCCTGAGCTTGAACGTACACTTCGAAGGAAAGGGAAAGAACCTGTACAAGAACAGCCTAATCCAGCTGATTTGGAAGTAGAAGGATCTGACAACATGGCAGAACAAAATGACCAACAACGAACACTATCCGATTATGCCATACCTTCAGTGTTAATTACAGCTCAAAATTTCGAGCTAAAGCCGTCATTCATCCATATGCTGTAGCAGTCTGCACAATTCAACGGTTTGGCCGATGAGGATCCAAACAGTCACATAGAGAGCTTCCTCGAGGTGTGTGACATGTTGAAGATAAATGGTGTGATGGATGATGCCATCAAGTTGAGAGCCTTTCCATTTTCCTTAAAGGGGAAAACGAAGCAGTGGCTACACTCATTACCTAGAGCATCAATCACTACATGGGAGGAGATGGTAGAAGCTTTCCTAGCCTGTTATTTCCCTCCCAGAAAATCAGCAAAGCTTAGGAATGAGATCTCATCCTTTATGCAGTTGGAATTGGAGTCTATATTCGAGACATGGGAAAGGTTCAAGGAACTCCTGCGCAAGTGTCCGCAACACGGATTCCCGGAGTGGATGATTGTTCAAACCTTCTACAATTGTTTGAGCCCGAGTACAAGGCAACTCTTGGATGCGGCGGCAGGAGGTACCTTAGGTAGCAAAACCCCCGACGAGGCTTGTCAATTGATTGAGGAAATGGGGTTAAATAGTTACCAGTGGAACTCTAGGGAAAAGAAAAAAATGGCCGGTCTCCATGAAATTGATGCGGTAACTTCATTGGCGGCCCAAGTGGAGAGTTTGAGTAAGAAGCTAGATCTTATAGCTTTGAATAGAGTTGCGGCCGTGACCAATTACACCGGTTGTGGTGGAGGACATGCTCCCTCTGATTGCCCAATCGTCATTGGTGATGTTTCTTCAGTTGAGAATGTCGACTTTGTAGGTAATGGAATGAGAGCTTAAGGGAATCCATACAGCAACACCTACAATTCAGGTTGGAAGAATCATCCCAACTTTTCATGGAGTAATCAAGGACCACAGAAGACCATGGGGCCATCGGGGTTCCAACAACAACAAGCCCCTCAAGTGGAAAACAGAATTTCAGGCTTGGAAACCCGAATGACGGATTTGGAGAAGCACTTGGCTAGATTTGTTCAATCGGCAAATATAAGGTTTGAATCAGTCGAGGCTCCACTTCGCAATCACACCGCCTCCTTACACAATCTTGAAAATCAAGTAGGGCAAATTTCGAATCTCTTTCCGGAAGGTCACATGGAAGTTTACCAAGTAACACGGAAACCAACCCGAGAGAACATGTGAAGGCGATTGCTTTGAGAATCGGTCTTGAGGTTTAAGGGAGGCTTCCGAGTGAGAAGCTGAAAGAACACGCACCCGAGGTCGTAGAGGTTGAGAAGGGAGCAAACAAAGAGAAAGAAGTGGCACCCTCATGTTTTAAGCCAAGAATCCCTTATCCCTCTAGATTGAAGAATGACCAAGGGGATAAACAGTATAAGAAGTTCCTGAGTTTGTTCAAGCAACTCCACATCAACATTCCCTTTGTTGAGGCTTTGGCTTAAATACCTAAATATGCGAAGTTCCTGAAAGACCTATTGACCAACAAGAGGAAATTGGAGGAGAGTGCTTCAGTGGTGCTTGATGCTTCATGCTCGGCGGTGTTGCAAAAGAACATACCGAACAAGAAGAAGTATCCGGGAAGCTTCATTATTCTGTGTAACATCGGCAACTTTGGTGAGGAAATGGCATTGGCGCATTCAGGGGCAAATATCAACGTCATGCCATATACTTTCTTCCAAAAGCTAGGCTTGGGTGAGCCTAGGCCTACTCGGATGACTTTACAATTGGCAGACCGAACGGTACGACATCCGAGAGGCATCATTGAAGACGTGCTTGTCAAGGTGGACAAGTACATTTTTCCGGTTGACTTTGTAGTGCTAGATGTCGATGAGGATGCAGATGTACCCTTGATACTTGGGAGACCGTTCTTGCAAACTTCCAAAGCATTGATTGACATGGACAATGGAGAGCTTACATTGAGAGTCAGAGACGATAAGCTCACTTACCTCCTTGCTGAAGCCATGCGGCATTCTCTTGATTTTGATGACACTTTGTATTTTCTATACACTACTGATGAGATTGTTGATGAATATATACAGGAAATGTTCAACCCGGATCCAGTATGAAGGTTTGTTCGACCAAGAGGAGAGCAATGAAGAAGTAATGATGCTTGGTTCGAATGGAGAGGAAACATCTACCCCGGGGATCTTGAAGAATGTGCTCCGAAAAATGAAGAGGGCTAGGAGACGCCACCGA
>NC_052481.1:8157485-8253181 GCF_009730915.1 Dioscorea cayenensis subsp. rotundata | reverse complement strand
AGACTATTAGAGACGTACATGAGCCAAGGAATTTGGACAAACGGACAATTGCTAGGGTGGTCCAGCGATAGTACACCCTCACTCAAGCAGACTTTGCTCATCATGCTTTCAAGTTACGGGTAAGAGTGGCAACCTTCATTCGCTGAACGTGAGGTAAGAAAGATACGCACGCTTTAGTGATCAGCATCACAGTGCTTCTTGGGAGGCAACCCAAGTAAGCCATACAAGCTCGCCTCTTTAGTTTAGTTTCTGTTTGCATGAACAAATTGTTAAGTGTTGGTGTTTAAATTTTGAGTGCCTGCATAGGCGATTTTATTGTGGGTTTCTAGAAGGAATTCATTGTGTGTTTTCGTATGCACTGGCAAAACTCGTCGTTTGAGTTCTATTTTTGTGTTTTATCCGTGCAAATTTTGCATACTGTGCGTGCTCCGTCGAGTGTGTCAACATGTTCGTAATATTTCTCGCAGCCGCAGTTTTTCTAAGTCATCCAGACAGAAACGCACTCGGCATGAATTTCCACACGCCCGTGGACGATCACCGTGAACGCTTCAGAGGGCACAGAAATGCATGCCCGCTCGCGGATCAACCATGCGCTCAAGCACGCTCATGCGGTACTCGCACTGCAAGGCGCCCGCAGCTGGGGCGCATTTTCCCGAGAACACATGGGCGGACTCGCGCGCGTAAGACCTTGTGAACCGCCGCACGCCGGCGTACTTCAGCACGCCTGCAGTGCGAAGTTTCTGTGTTGGTTCTCCATCCCGAGAAACACAGTGGCAGCCGCCTGCGCGAATTAGGTGTATGCACGCCCACTGCGTGGGAAATTTCGCATCGGGCGTGTAAGACTTTGATATCTTTTCTCGATGTCAGGAAGCGCAGTGGGCGCAAGGCCTCGCCTCAGGTCGGGCGACGGGCGGAGAGTGGCTCCACGCCCGAGATCGCTCTAAGTCGGAGAGTTTTTCCTCGAGCGCTATGCGCGTGCATACGCCCACGTGAGCTGAAGCGAGGGCACACCTGGCACGTGGGGAATTTCCACACGCCCGCGGTGTGGATGCACGTAACGCCAGTCGCGTAGTTCTGCTTTGTAAAAAGGGGGTTGATTTCTCTCCTTCTTCACGACCTCTTTTCACTTGAAAACACTCTCACAACATTCTCCTCGAGTCCATTGCGCCCAATTTGCTGGTGGATTTTGACAAGTTTTCCGCGGCCTCTATTATTTCTCATCACCTCCTCGCCGGTAAATTCATATTTTCTTCTTCATCTTCTTCATCAACTCAGGATTTCTATTGATTAATCTGCTGTAACACGCTTCGCTTTCTTCAATTGGAACAATGATTTACGCTTAGGAACCTGAAGTTAGAGATATTATTGAGTTCTATTTTGGACTGCTGAAACCGGCCGTGTGGTTCTCACGCGTAGAACTAATACTCCAAGGCAGTGGAAATTCCACTACCACCGTGTGATTTCGACAAGATTGTTTTTATCAACTTGTTCGACTAATTCCTTGTTTAAATTCTGGCAGTATCATGGCACCAGAGGACAAAGAAGCAGTCGAGCAAGCAGGCCACGTGAGTCATCCTCCTCGAGCTCCCGAGGGCATGCGATTTGGCGATTCCTAACATCGAAGTGCCCGTTATGAGCGCTTATCATGCGACCCGCCTGACGCACTGATTCCTCGGACACGACTATATTTACGAGATCTCAAAGTAGGGGAGATGAGTTTCGCCGATGAGGCTCGAGGGACCGTGGTTCTCAGTATGGTCGTTGGCGTTAGCTTGCTGACGATCAGAGAGCCAAATATCTCGAGAGTTTCGACCGGAGGTGCTCTCCTCGCTCGAGTTTGAGGAGCCGCATGCGAGCTTCCAAATAGCTTTGGGCACCATCTGGCACTCGAGTGTCGGACGCCCACCATAGTTTGAGCATTACGCAGCTTTTCATCCATACTCATGGTCTTACACGAGAGGAGCATTCACGTATCTCCGAGGAGCATGCACTGGGCAGCTCACCGACTATCTGGAACCTTGACCCTCAGCAGAGAGCTTACAGCGTGCCACGTCGTGGCTCAAGACGAGTCGGGGTCTCCAAGGCCACGGGCAGCCTCCCGACCCGCTTATCGTATATTTGCAGCACGCAATCATGAGTAGGTCGGTGAATGGCCATGGCGATAAGTACCGGTGTCTCTCGCAAACAGCCAGAGCTCCCTGCATTTGTACTCACGTAGAGCGCGATTTCGATCTCACTTAGCAGTGCCATCTGGCCCACTACATCGCGACACCAGGGACGCGAGACACTAGACCTGGAGCGATCTTCTTCGGTCCTTACGATCACGAGATTAGTGTCAAGTACTGGGTCTCTTGGATTCGACTCAAGGGCCGATGAAGACGAGCAGTACCCGCTCCTCGTCTCAGACGATGCGATGACGCATGGTCCGCAGTGGTTCTGGACATGGGTGCTGCTAGTTCTACCTGCAGCCCCAGAGGATACGAGGATGAGGGTGACGACACCGAGCATTCCCTGCACGCAGCCCTCACCGCATCGATGGAGGTTCGAGGCACCTCCACGCCAGGAACCAATTCAAAGGCGTGTGCACTTTTCACCCTCTCTCTCAGCCACGATCGCCGGAGAGGCTCGATCGTTAATGCTGTAGGAGTGGTCCGAGCCGAGGTTGCAGAGATAGCTGGCCGCTGCAGCCACTCAAGACACGTAGCTCATGGCCGCTTCGGCATATTGGCGCTGTATCCTAGAGCGTAGATCGCCGCTCATCATTCGTCCCCGCACTGAGGACCTTCGTGCACCGCCAAGCATCTCCAAAGACTCTCCATCCGACCCCAAAGACCGTGAGGAGACCTCGATTATGTGCTTCCACTGCAAGTAAAGCAGCCAGCTAGCCGGGAGCCCCGAGAGTAGAGCCACTCTCGACACTCTGACCTTTCTTTACTCTCTCATGCATTTTACTTATCTTATTTTCTTTGTGTTTTAGACTTTGGTTCACCTAAGAAAGCGATTTTCCTTCCGAGTTTATGTTAGTTTTGCGCCATCGAGTTGTGGTATTCTCCATTGCTTTCCATCTCTTTTATACACTCTCGAGTTTATTTTTGTTTTTCTCGAGCTTCACCCCAACCCCCTCGCATGCTGCACATGCATGGTCTTGTCATCTCTGCGAAATTGAGTACTTTCAGTCACGGGCACGGCTAAGGTGCTTTTGTACACTTCTGGTCAGTGCGAAGCCACAAACCTGCTGGAACACGACTCCCAATGAATTAGCTTCATCAAACGCAACACTAGGAGTTAGGGGAGTATTATTTTGATTGCTTCTCCCACATCTATTTTTGAATGATATATTTTGAATGAGTTGTATGTGTACATTGAGGACAATGTACAACTTAAGTGTGTAAGCTTCATAATGCGCACATCTTTTTCTATTGTTCTTGATTGATATATGCTCATAGTTAATGGCGGTTCACCTGAAGTTGCAATGTTTGTATTCTTAAGTCTAGGAGAATTGTTAACATTGAATGTTTTTCATGCTTAGTTCTTGCTTGAATTTTGTGAAAAATTTTGCCCGATTACACTTAGTGCACTACTCACTCTTTGAACTCTATTGAAACCATGTTCCGATGCAGCGAACCAGTTAGGTTTACTTCTTTTGAAAAAAAAAAATGGAAAAAATGAAAAGAAGGAACAAAATAGTTTTTTGTTTATTTGTATTTGTTCGGTGAAAAGAGCTACACCTATGAAGTATGAAGCTACTCCTCACAAGTCGATACTAGTTATGCCCTAATGAGAGAAAGAGTTATCTCATAGATGAGTGAAAGCTACCACCGGTAGAAAGAGCTACCACCTCGAAAGTGTGAAAGCCATCTTGTATGTGCCGCTTTGAAGTAGCTACCTTAGAGGATGTGAAGCTACTACCATCTTTTTGAAAAATTTTATCACTTGTGTAGATAAATAAGTCCTTTAAATTTCTAGAACTTTGAGGAGTATAACTTTTGGGTGTTTTGAGTGAGTTCACTAATTTATACCTAAATTGGTTTGTTATCCTTGATTCATGTTTTTAGCTAGAGCATGATTTTCGTATTTAGTGTTGAAATTTTCCTTACTTGAAGAATGCTATCTTGTATACACTTTGGTGAACCCAAGGCAAAGCATCTCTTCATCATTTTCTTCATTGATGCATAGAATGTTTTAATGTTTTCTTTGAGGACAAGCAAAAGCTATGGGGGAGTTTGATAAGTGCTTGTGCGATAAGAATGCGAAGCCGCTCATTCCTGTTGAGCATTACTTTTCTCAGTTTTACATTAATATGTGTGTTTTTTATGTTACTTTTATCCGTGTAGGGCCGAGTAAATAGCATGAAGGAAATGGGCCAATGTTGATCATAATGCACCTATTTTGGACTAAACCTTGCTAAAAGTTCAAATGCGAAGACATAGGAATGTGAGAGATGCTAGAGTGTGTGCCAACCGCATTCGAGAAAGTGAGCACATCCATTTGGAGGGGCACAAAGGCACCACACTCGAGTAATAAGATTTATATCAAAGGTAGTAATTACCGTGAATAAAGACTGCTCACAAATGTCGAAAGTAATCGGTAGAGACAGAGAATGCACACGGGCGCAGGAAATTATCCACGCCCATGTAGAATTCTCGCATCACGCCAAGTAAAACGCCCACGCCCATGGAGTTGCCCTCACGATTCCGCCCTCTATTTAAAGTCGATTCATTCCCATTTTGGTATTTTTTTTCTATCTTTTTCCCAACTTGCAAAAGGGCTTAGCTAGGGTTTCGAGAGGTATTGGCCAAGGTTTTGAGAGGTTCTACGGTTCTATTATCGTGATTCCATTAGGGAAGAAGGTTGGTAGGGGGAGCCTTTATCGAGGCGTATCCTATACCTGATGAAGGAATCCTTGACCATTTATAGAGGACTTTCCACAGACCATCAAGATGACCATCAGGTGGTTTCTTTTTATGGATTTATTGCTTTTACCCCGATTTCTTTTGATTGTACTTAGATCCATGAGAGCTAAACCCCTAGTGGGTACTTGGGGTGATTGTGAACCCTAGGATGTATTCGTTTACTGAATTTTTATTATAAGCTAATAAATTGATGTTTATTGTGAGTTCCAACCTGAATGCTTGGTCAGGTATGAACATTTCCAGAGCGACACTAGGGTTGAGGGTGCCTTGCTTGGTAACCTTGTGAGTGAGTGGACACAATCACGAGCTGCCAGGACAAAAGTTTAGTTGAGACGGTTGAGAGGGTGAGTCGAGGTACAGAACGTCCCCTTCCTCCCATACATGATAGATTTCCACCGCTCCCAGTTCTTGCGCCATACACAGAGTGAATGGTCTATGGGACGAACTCCTCGCAGCCTAGCTGCGCGCTTGCAATGGAGTGGACCGCATGGAGGGGATCTCAGTATCTCAGGGCTTACCTGTGGCTAGGGACCTTCCGTCGACCAAAAGGGTTAGGTCTAGTCTAGAAGAGATTTATCACATGGAATCCATAGAGCTATTGCTAATTGGCGAAAAGTAGGTGTTGAGACTGGCTCCACCCCTACTCCGGGACATGTATAGAGTTAGGCATAGTTGACCTTAGATTTGGGACTATGTATGTGGGAGATTTCCACGACCTTTCACCAACATTGCATCAATAGGAAGCATATAATAGAGGGTTCTTGCACTTGAAATTATCCTGAAAGGAGCATTATCCGAGTACCCCCATCTTACCCATTGCCTTGCCTCCTTCTTACTTTTGCCTCTACTTGTTGCTTTTAATTCCAGAGAACTGGAATCCGCTACCAAGGACTTACAATTGTTGATGTGCTCCATAGCTAAGAATCGACTAAGGTTCTTACTCCTCACTCCCTGCGGATTCGAATTCCCGCCATCCGGGATTATTACTTCGACAAACCCATGCACTTGCGGGATATAAACAAGGGGACCTTGTCATCGTCATTGCTAATCTCTTCGCCATAGTATGGTTTCAGCTTGTGTCCATTCACCTTGAATGTACCCTTCTCCGGATGGGTAATCTCAATACCTCCATGAGGTGAAACTTCGGTTACGATATAAGGACCAGACTACCTAGACTTGATCTTCCCCAAAATTAACCGAAGACGAGAGTTGAATAGCAATACCTCGATGCTCCGCTTTAAAGTCCTTCGGAATCTTTTAATATGCTTGTCATGCCACTTCCGAATTCTCTCCTTGTATATCCTTGCATTCTTATATACCTTCATCCTTCATTCGTCTAACTCATTAAGATGTAGTATTCGTTGCTCTCCAGATTACAAGTAAGTCAAAAATTCATCACCTTGATTGCCCAATATGCTTTGTGCTCTAATTTACCAAGAAATGACAAGATTTTCTCCATACACTAAAATTATAGGGAGTGGTCCCTATTTGGGTTTCAGAGGCCGCTCTACGAGCCCAAAAGTGTGTCATCTAACCTTTCCGACCAATTTTTTCCCTTGTTCCATGGATTTGGTTAACATTCCTTAGCTCTCCTGCTCATGACTTCCACTTGCCCACTGCTTATGATGGTAGAGGCAAGATGATGATGTAATTCATAACGCTTAAGCACTTTGCCACCGCGGTGTTACAAATGGGTCCCCGGATTGCTAATGATGATTCTGATGTTCCAAATCTATAAAATAACCTCTTCAAAATCTCACCACAGCTCTTGCATTATTGAAGGGTCCGGGCCTCCACCCACTTGCCATAATCAATCAAGCACGAAAACATATTGATTGCAATTGACTTCGGATATGGTCCCATGAAATCAATTCTCATACATCAAACACCTCACGTAATCGCATAGGGATTCTAGTCATCTCATCTTTTCACTTATATAGTTTCCAAATAAAGTTTGACAACTATCACATCCCAAAAACAACCGATGAATATCTTCGGACAAGTCCGCCAATAAACCGAAAGCAACTAGAACTTCTCCGGCTCGACTTGAGGCATAATGCCCTCCCACCGAGCTCCTGAATCAAAGTGCTAATGATGTTCCAAACTTCCTAGAAATGCACCTTTGCACCACATGGTCCGCAAATATGTAATGTGTAAGGATCTTCCTCCTAAAAGTAGTTCTTTAGGTCACCGAAAACTTCTTCTCCTGTTGAAAACTTAAGCCCTACTTCAATACTCTTCCTATTGAAGTTAATTCACAAAATCAAGAAAACAATGGGTGTCCTTGATTCTGATTGCATCGTATACAGACAAGTTTCGTGTGTGGAAGAAATCATTGATTTCTGTTTGCCGTTCTTACCCTCAATAATCTTCTAATCTCGAAAGATGATCTCACACCACATTCTCTATTCTTTTTATCTTTACTCATATCAAATTCCTTGCAACACTCTAATATCCAACCTAATCAATCTCGGCTTAAGGCCTTACCTTGTTCATGAGACAACGGAGTGCCTAATGATCCGTGAATGTGACACTAGATAAGATGAGGCCGGTCTAAATTTATCAAAGGTAAACACTACCGCTAACAATTCTTTTCGCATCGTGTAATTCTCTGCGCTGGGCTAGAGAGTCTTGCTAGCATAATAAATCGGTCAAAATTGCTTAACTGTCCTCTGCCCCAAGACCGCTCCCATTGAATAATAACTA
The DNA here is from genome assembly GCF_009730915.1 of Dioscorea cayenensis subsp. rotundata. Classification (NCBI taxonomy): domain Eukaryota; kingdom Viridiplantae; phylum Streptophyta; class Magnoliopsida; order Dioscoreales; family Dioscoreaceae; genus Dioscorea; species Dioscorea cayenensis. The sequence goes on along the minus strand of NC_052481.1, from coordinate 8,245,562 downwards.
GCATCACACATTACTTCAAAAGGCTCATTCCACTTCGGTGTTGTCAGGATTGCGCTTGACTAACCTTTCCTTCAACATTTCTATTACTAAATGCATTCAGACAATTTTTCCCAAAATCAAAAGTGGTATCTTCTCCAAGAGTTTAGTCAACAACGGTCGAGATCTTCTGAAAAGTCCTTAATGAACCTTCCGTAAAACCCGGTGCATGTCCCAAGAAACTACGGATCCCTTTCACACTTTGTAGGGGGAGGAAGCTTTTCAACACTTCAATCTTCACCTTATCGTGACCTCCATACCCGTAGCTGGAAAGTCTTGCAGCCCAGGACAATGGCTTCAGGTGTGACCATAAAATGGACACTTCTTCCAATTGAGGATGAGATCTCGCTTCTTCACATCTCCACTAATACTCTTCCAAATTTTTAAGCACACATCAAAAAGGTCCTTGAACACTGAGAAATCATCCATGAAAACTTCCATAATATATTTGAGAAGGTCATCAAAAATGGCTGTCATTGGCAACACCTGAATGTCATGCAGGGCCGCTACACACACCGAAGGGCATGTAAGTCGAAGGTACCATAAGGGAAAGTAAATGTGGTTTTCTCCTGATCTTCTGGGGCTATTGGGATTTGAAAATATCCCGACGTCAATAAATGGCAAAGGAAAGTGATCTTTTCGAGTGACGTCATTCAGCCTTCTATAGTCAATGCAAACTCGCCATCCATTGACTGTCCTAGTTGGGATCAATTCATTCTTTTCATTCTTTACTACTGTCATCCCCCCTATTTTCGGAACAACTTGGGGTCGGCCCACCCACTGCATACGTCAGATATGGTAGATGATTCCCGATCCAAGAGTTTTTATTACCTCCGCCTTGACAACCTCCCTTCATATTCGGGTTCAATCTTCACCGAGGTTGGATCACAGATTTGTAGCCATTCTCCATTAGAATCTTAGGAGTGCAGAATGCGGATTTATATCTAATGTCTAAGATCTTCCATCAATAGCTGATTTGTCCTTTTTCAACATGCTAACAAGCTTATCCTTCTCGATCCACAAAACAAATTTGAAGCCATAATCACCGGAGTTTAGATTCTTCCATCAACAACGATATTCCAATGCAGCGCAGAGCTTTTAAGCTCAAGTTCTAGTGGTTCAACAATTGATGGGCGCAACCTGCTCATCCTTCAACCAATACAATCTCCTCAAAAATCATTCGCTTTCATGTCCACAGTTATTCTCCCCTCTTCCACCTGAGAATTTATTTCTTTACGATCTTCAATCGGATATCAACGTATCCATTCCACACAATTTCTTTCTCGAAATAGATACTCCCGCTGAAAAAATATCTTGCCTTTGTTCATGATACGAGGAATCAAATTGAGCAAGGATTCTATCCAGATATTCCTCTAACTTATCACTCATTGACACCGACATAGATCTCTCAAATCTGCTCTATCACATTATCTAATTCACATTTCTGCCCCTGAATTATGGCGGTGTACTCTTCTTCCACGGGTTGTTGAATTATGCACTGCTCATGATGGGGATAACATGGTATATCTTGTAATGCAAATAGTTGAACTTTTTGCTCCACATTTTCAAACATTCTCTGATAGGGCCGAAATCGACTCCTGGGCATGTTAATCATCGCAGAATTAGAAAGAAAGAAAGAAAAATCTGTCAATCTATGATAGAAGAAGAAGATATGAAATAGAATGTATGGTGAAATAGTTAAGAAAGTGCAAAGTATCTCTAAACGCCTACTCCCCGCTAACGGCAATTCAAAAACTTGACAAGGTCCTCTTGCCGATATCCCCGCAAATGCACGTTTGCTCAAGTACAATCCTCGGATGAGTGGGTATCGCATCTGCTGCAGGAGTAGGGAATAAAAATACTTAATTCGGCTTCTTAACTATGTGAAAAGTGAATAGTGATATGTGACAATGATTCAATTCTCAAAAAGTAAAAACAACAAGTAAGATAGCACATGTAAAGGAGAAGGTAAGACAATCGAGTAAAAGATGGGTACTCCGGATATTGCTCCGCCTAGTCAATCTATTTCAAGTGCAAGAACCTCTATTATGCTTCCTAATTAAATGCAATAGTGAGTCGTGGAAAACTCTTAATTACATAGTCTCAAAATCTAAGGTCAACCATGCCTAACTCTATACATGTCCCCAAGGAGAGATTGATAACATCTCAACCACGCACCGCATAGAATTGCAAATGAGCTCTAGGATTCCAAGTGATAAATCTCTTTCTAATTATAGACCTAACCCTTTGGTCAAGGTGGAAGGTCCCTAACCACAATTAAGCCCTAGATACTAAGATCACTTCTACGCTTCACTCCATTGCACCAGCTAGCTTGCCCCAACGGAAGGTCATCCCTTAGACCATTCATCGATTATGGCCACAAAGAACCTCGAGGAACGGAGGTAGAATCTAACATATCGAGGGGAAAGTGGACGCCATGTACCTCTCAACTCACCTTTTCAACCCTCTCCAACCTAGCTTTGTCTAACACTCGTGGTGTGTCACTCACCGGGTATTGGCAATTAGTTTATTTCATCACATCCATTGATTTCGACTAGATAACTAAGAATTTTTTAATACGAATACTTTTGTTCCCTATGATTTCGACCACCCACTCACCGGGTTACTCCATACCGACACCCGCGGCACTTTCGGCTTCACACGCAACGTGAGCGAGTGTCAAGTTTTTGGCGCCGCTGTCGATAGGATATTAGGGAACATCTAGGACTTGGTTACTTTTAGTCATTCAAGCATTTTCAGCTCTACTATTTCTACTTCATTTTTCTCTCGCGTCACCATTTCCATCTCCATCTTTTCTCTCCTTTCCTATCTCTATCAAGGAATGTGAATCTCTGCATTTCTTCTTTCCATTTCAGTGACCATGTTGAATGAAGCATCAATTATGGAGACATTGGAAGGATAGGATGAAACCCAATGAGAGAAAATGGAATAATTCTATGGCTGAATTTGATTCGGTAAACGACATGATGTAGGTGCTCGAGCCTATGGATAGTCGAGCCACACATGATGAAACGAGGAGAGTGGAATGCAACATCAAGGCTAAATCGTTAACATTGTTGGAACACTTTGAAAAATCAGCATTTGTCTTTTAGGAATGTGAGGCTCGAAATTGCGCCGAGGCAATTCCCTCATCTCTCTCAATGGCATTCAGCTGAATGTGTTGGGTGTGGATCCGGAAAGTCGACATGGAAGAAGATGAAGCCAAAATTTCGTACTGGAATCAATCTTCATCAATTGAAGTGTGTGGGTCGAGTAATCAAGTGGAAGATGAAGATAGTTTCTTTGATATCCCTGGTGTAAAACAAACCCGGAATAAGAGTTACTCGAGGAAGAGTTAGGAAGATACTTCCAAGGTGTGTGCAAGAAATTGATAGAGAAACAAGCAACCTGCGCCACGACCAAACGTGGAAGAACCTCTTGAGTTAGGTGCTAAAAGGGATTACCGTAACACTTGGAGTATGCTTTTCTAGCCGGGCGGATCAAAATTGCTTCAAAGCGATCATTGCTTTGAGTCTTTCTCTCCTGAGTAAAAGAATAGCTACGGGTCGCCATGTTAAAGTTGAACAAAACAGCCATAGCTTGAAAAATTTTATATATCAAGAGAATCAACCCCTCCTTTTGCACTCACAAGATTTTGATGGAAGACAATTACAAATTGTTATTCAAATCCTCACGAAGACTCGAATCCCAAACATGAAAGTGGTGGTAAAAGCAGTAGGTGGTGAAACTCCCGATGACAAGAATTATTTACCAGATTTTCGAGATAAGGCGTGCGAGCCCAACACACGCGGTACATAAGAAGGGTGGTAACATGCTGCAGAAAATGAGCAAATGTGAGTTAATTCCGACAAGAACGGAAGTTACGGATAGCTGTGGTTTGCATTGAATATTGGAGGTTGAACGATGCCACAAGAGAAAGGATCATTTTCATTGCCATTCATTTATCAAATGTTGGAGCGACTAGCAGCTACAAATTTTATTGTTTTCTTAAATGGTATAAGTCGGGCATTTTCAAATCCGAACGGCGAAGATCAAGAGAAAACAATCTTTACATGCCCTTTGCTACTTTCACTTATAGGAGGATGCCCTTTGGACTTTGCAAAACGACTGGCAAGCTTTCTCCAAAGATGACGACGCCATCTTTGATGACTTGTTAGAAGATATAATGGAGGTCTTCATGGATGAGACTTTTCGGTATTTGGGAATTCCTTTGAGACACATGCTTGAAGAATCTGAGAAAGTGTACTTATGTGGTGTGAAGAGACCTGGAACTTGGTTCTAAATTGGGAGAAGTGTCACTCACGGTCCAAAGAAGGGATTGTCCTTTGGTGATAAAAGTCTAGCCAAGAAATCCAGGTTGATCGGGCAAAAATCGAAACTATTGAAAAACCTCACCTCCTCCAACCAATGTCAAGGCAATTAGAAGTTTCTTGGGGCATGCGGTTTCTATCACCGATCATTAAAGACTCACCCAAGTAAGATCGCTCAACCGATGACCAAGTTGTTAGAGAAAGACGCTCTACTTCCGAGTTCAACGAAGAGTGTCGGTTTCGCTTTGCTTAACTCTGTTAAAAGAAAACTTAGACAAGCACCTATCCTCATCTCCACCGGATTGGAGTCTCTTTGAACTCTATGTGTGATACTAGTGGATCTTGCCGTGGCTGTTTTAGGGTAGAGAAAAGATAAATATTTCCGTGCACTTATTATGCAAGCAAGAGCTTTGACAAGCGCCTCAAGAGAATCATACACTACCACCGAAAAGGAACCATCGCGTCGGGTATTTGCATTTGACAAATTCAAATCATACCCTCATTCTTTCTGCAAGCGGTTGTTCCTCACGACCATTCGAAAGACCGCTGCTATCTAATGAACAAGGACCGATGCAAAAACCAAGGTTAATTCGCTCATGGAAGTAGTTACCGCAGAAGAATTTGATGTTGGAAATTAGGGGACAAGAAAGTATCGACGTGGCATGCATCATCTCTCCCTCGCCTCTGAAGGTTTGGGTAAAGAAGAAGGGTCATGGAAAACTTAAAATTAATGACGTATTTCAAGGAGCATTTGTATTGTCTCAGCATGAAATTTTAGAAGTTGACACCCGCGGTTCTACCGACTGCTTAATTATCTTCGGGAGAGTTCTTTCCTAGGGGACTTTCTTATTTCAACAAAAGTAGAAGTGGTCGATTTTCGGAAGCACTTTACTTGAAGGATCCCCTTCTTTTAGAATGTGTGCGTCATCATATAACGTGAAGGATGTGTCCTCGCAGGAGTAAGGGTTGATATTCTAGCCCATTGTCATTTGGGGACCGCTTGGAGGCCATTACGCCTCGTGAAGGACAGTCAAAAAGGTGTTGGAAGCCAGTGTTTATTGGCAACAATGTTATTTCCAAGATGCAAGACAATTTGCGAAAAGTTGTGATAGCTGTCAATCTATGTGAATCGCCCAGGTGGATGAGATATCACAAAATCCAATGGAAGTTTTGGTGGAGGTTTTTGCTGTGTGGGCACGACTTTTACGCCATTCCCTACCTCCAATGTGAACCGCTATATATCGGGTCGGCCAGGACTATGTAGTCTCAAGTAGGCTTCCAGGCTGGTCTCCCCACGCTAATGATGCTAGAACAAGTAATCACCTCAAGAGATTGTTCACTCATTTCGGGACTCCTAGAATCATCATAAGTGATAGGGGGGCTCATTTTTGCAATGCACAACTTGATAAAATTCTGAAAAGATACGGTGTCAACCATCGTCCCCGCCATCACCGTGATCATCCACAAACTAGTGGGCAAGTGGAGGTAACCAATCGAGAATTGAAGAGAATTCTATGAAAGTCATTGGTGCATAGTCAGATGATTGGTCGGAAAGGTTGGATGATACATTATGGGCATATCGACCAAAGATACAAAACTCCAGCATGGGGAACCACCAGGCATATGACCTCGCTTTATGGAAAAGCATGTCATTTGAAGCGAGAGCTTGAACACAAGGTATATTAGGCAATTAAAGAAATGAATTTTCAGTCTTGCACGGCTCGTGAACAAAGAAAGTTGCAGATGAATGAGTTAGATGAGTGGAGACTAGAGCCTATGAGAAATGCACTGAATCTACAAAGAAAAGCATGCATTCATGGCATGACAAACACATTAGATCAGACAAGGAATTCAAAGTAGGTGATCAAGTGTTACTCTTCAATTCCCGGTTGAAGTTGCTCGAAAAACCGAAATCAAGATTGTCGAGTCCATATGAGATTACCCATGCTATCCCCACATGGTACAATTGAGATCACTCATCCAAGAAAGGAAACATTTAAGGAAATGGACATAGATTGAAACCTTATCATGAAGCGTGATGTGCGTGTGGCTAGGAAAGAGGTTTTTCATCTTTATGAGCCACCATGAGGTAGGAACAGGTATGTCAAGCTAAGTGACGTTAAACAAACGCTTCTTGGTAGGAAACGCAAGAAACACTTGTTCAACGAGGGGGTTTTACTGTTGATTGCATGTTTTTACTTTTGATTTCATTATTGACTGTATCTTGCTCTATGGAGAGCTAAAACCCCTAGTGGGTACTAGGATTTTGTAAACCCTAGGATGCTTTTTGTTTTATTGACCTTTTATTTTGTTTTCCTTAATTGATGTTTCTAACTGAGTTCTAATCATGAATGTTTGTTGAATTATTTCTCCCTTAGAGTGACAATTGGATTCAGAGACCATCTTAGTAACCTTTATGAATGAGTGACACACCATAAGGGTTTGACAAAGCTAGGTTGAAGAGGGTCAAAAGGTTGAGTCGTGAGGTAGCGGAGCGTCCCCTTTCCCCTCTTATGTGATTTATCATACCTCCACATTCCAAGAATTCTTTGCCGTCATAAAAGAGTTAATGGGCTAAGGGATGACCTCTGTTGGGGCTTAGTTGCACAGGCAATGGAGTGAAGCCTTGAAGTGGCTTTAGCACTTATGGCTCAATTGCGACTAAGGGTCTTTCGCCTGGACCAAAAGGTTAGATCTATACATTGGAATAGGGTTTATCACTTGGAATCCCTAGAGTGTCTTGCAACTCTACAAGTGTGAGGTGTTGAGATTGATTGATTTCTCCACTAGGATATAGTGTAGAGGTAGTCACGGTTAACCTTAGGCTTGGGACCGTGTGTTTAAGGATTTCCATGACTCATTAAGCGTTAATTAGGAGATATAATAGTTGATTTTGCACTTGAAACAATTGTCCTAGGTTGAATAATATTCGAGTACCCCACTTCTATCGATTGCCTTACCTCTCATATATTTGTGCTTATCTCTTTCTTGTTTCTTTTATTCTTGCTTTCATTACATTTTATGCACAAATCATTATTCTGTCTACGCTTAGTTAGATAGCAATCTTGGTATTTTTATTCCTTACTCCATGTGGATACGATACCCACACACCTGGGATTTATTACTTTGATAAACCTGTGCACTTGTGGGTCACACGCAAGCGGCGTTGTCAAGTTTTTGGCACCATTGCCGGGGAATAGGCGTTTAGAGAAACTTCGCACTTTGCTATTTTAACTTTTCATCACTCATTCTATTTCACATTTTCTGATTCTATCATTGTTCTAATTTTTCTTTTCTTTTTGGTTACAGCTCCAGGTTATGACCCAAGGGAACCCTTCAAAAATTGTTGAAACAGAAGGGGAAAATAACATGTACAAGAACCGTCAATCCGAGCTGAAGCAGAAGGTTAAGTTTCAGATAATATGGCAGAATAGAATGAGCAACAGAGAACACTTTTTGACTATGCCAAACCTTCAGTTTTGGGCACACAATCGAGTATTATGCGACCCTCAATTACAACTTTGAACTTTGTGCTGAAACCGGCATTTATCCAAATGATTCAACAATCAGCGCACTTCAATGGTTTGGCCGATGAGGATCTGAACAATTATATTGAGAACTTCTTAGAAGTTTGTGATATGTTGAAGATTAATAGAGTGTCAGATGATGCTATTAGATTGAAGGTTTTCCCATTCTCTCTCAAAGGAAAAACCAAGCAGTGGCTTTGTTCATTGCTAAAGGCTTCCATCATGACTTGGAATGAAATGGTCGAAGCCTTTATTGCGAGATACTTTCCCCAAGAAAGTCATCAAGGCTTCATAATGAGATATCCTTATTAATACAGATGGAGCTCAAATCATTGTTTGCGACATGGGAGCAATTCAAGGACCTCTTGCGGAAGTGTCAGGAACACGGTTTCCCCGAGTGGATGATCATTCAAACATTTTACAACGGGTTGAATCCAAGTACAAGATAGATTGTAGATACTGCTGTAGGAGGTACAATTGGGAATAAGAACCTTGATGAAGCCCGATAATTGGTTGAGGAAATGGCCATGAACAGCTACTAGGGGAAATCACGGGAAAGGAGGAAAGTGGCCGGACTCCACGAAATTGATGCAGTCACTTCTTTGGCCACCCAAGTGGAATCATTGAGCAAGAAGTTAGACCTTCTAACTTTTAATAGATTGGTGGCCATCACTACTTGAACAGGTTGTGGGGGAGGACATGCTCCAACCGATTGCCCTATTTCTATTGGTGATGCATCTTCAGTTGAGCAAGTCAATTTTGTGGGTAATGCCATGAGGAACAAAGGTAATCCATATAGTAAATGCTACAATCTGGATTGGAAGAACAACCCAACTTTTTGTGGAGTAACTACCAAGGATAGAAAAAGGCCATAGCACCACTGGGTTTCCAACAACAACAACAAGCCCCAAATATGGAGAATCGTGTTTCAGGTTTGGAGACACGGATGAACAATTTAGAGAAAGCTTTGCCCCGATTTGTGCAAACATCGGACAATCAGTTTTAGCCGGTCGAAGCTACACTTCATAATCACAGCAGCGCTTCATTACACAATCTAGAGAATCAAGTGGGGAAAATTGCGAAGTCTCTATCAGAGAGACCAAAAGGAAGCCTACAGAGTAATACTGAGACTAAGCCGAGAGAACATGTGAAGGCGATCACTTTGGGAAGTGGTCGTGAGGTTGAGGGTAGACCTCCTAGTGAGAAGACCAATGTTGAAGTGCCCGAGGTCATGGAGGTTGAGGAGAGAGCAAACAAGGAGAAAGAGTTAGCACCCCCACCTTAGAAGCCGAGAATTCTCTATCCTTCAAGTTGAATAACGACCAAAATGATGAGCAACACAAAAAGTTCTTGGGTCTATTTAAGCAATTACACATCAACATTCTTTTTGCGGAGGCATTGTCTCAAATGCCTCAGTGTGCTAAGTTCTTGAAAGATTTATTGACCAACAGAGGAAGTTAGAGGAGAGTGGATCGGTGATCTTAGATGCTTCTTGTTTGTCGGTGTTGCAAAAGAATATGCCAAACAAGAAGAAAGACTCCGTAAGTTTCATCATCCCATGCAACATTGGTAATATGTGTTAAGAAATAGCATTGGCGGACTATGGGGTATTAACGTCATGCCATATAACTTTTTCAAGAAGCTTGGCTTGGGAGAGCCTAGGCCCACTCAGATGACATTGCAATTAGCGGACTAAACAGTGAGACAACCGTAAAGACATACTTGTCAAGGTGGACAAGTACAAATTTCCTGTAGACTTCGAAGTGTTGGACATCGACGAGGATGTAGATGTTCCTTTGATACTTGGGAGGCCATTCTTGCGCACTTCCAAGGATTAATCGACATGGACGGCCAAGAGTTGAGACTAAGGGTTGTAGATGATAAGCTCATATACTGCCTCACTGAAGACATGCGACATTCTTTTGACTTTGATGATACTCTGTATTTTCTTGACACTACTGATGAGATAATTGATGAATATATATAGTAAATGTTGAATCCATACCAGTACAAGGGGTTGCTAGACCAAGACGTGGATAATGAAGAATTAATAATGCTAGGTCTAGAGGAGAAAATACCATCTACTCTAGCCCGTTCACCTTGCCAACATACTACCAGAGTACTTGAGGCATCAGGGTCAGTCTGCCAGGATCGGTGTCTTCTTCTCTGACCCATACATCACTAGGGTCATCAACGAAATGGGTTTATGATATGCTATTATAGGGACTGAGATGATGATCATACCTGCTCGCCTGGGCATAGAGAGGATTAGACAGATGGGGATGTTGCGCAGCTATGAGCCGGGATTGCATTTATTAATTATACCTGATCCAAAAGATAGCTGAAGGAGTTGCAGTAGAGGGTTCTTCGCTTGCTCCCGAGCTACACAGAAGAGTCGATGGAGACCAACACAACACCACTGAAGAAAGGGAGGCGCCACCGGGTGCGCATGTTCTCCCCATCTCGAGCCTATGATCACTTTGAGAGGCTTGAGAGTGTTGTAGGGGTGTTACCGACCGAGATTACAGAGGTTCGAGCGAACAGGCCGCACAGCACACAGGGGTGATGGCGCGCCATGATATTCTCCCAGGCAGCCTTCGAGCGCGACGCCGCCTCACCAGCTCATCATGAGACTCTGCACCCTCCGCCTCCGCCCGAGTCACCATCACCCTGCGATCCACCGCTGCTCAACTTAGCAGCAGGAGAGCCAACCGGCGACAACACCGACGCTTGAGGCCTCTTTAGTTTTCTTTTCTTTTGTTTCTCATATTTTACTTTTACATTATCTTTGGACTTGTATGCTGAGAAAAGATCTTCTTACTGAATCCCCCTTGTGTATGCGTGTAGATAGTCTTGTCAGTATGGAAATTGAGAACTAGTCATGGGCATGGCCAATGTGTTTTTGCACGTGGCCGTGTGTGCTTCACCACCCATTGGAACTCCACTCTCAAGGAATTTAGCTCCATCAAACGCACCACTAGGAGTTTAGGGGTGTATTGTTTCAATTGCCTACTCCCACATATATTTTGATTGTTACATCTATTATTGTACTTGCATGTGTACATTGAGGGAAATGTACATCTTAAGTGTGGAGGGGAGTTCACATAGCCAATGAGGTTTCACCTTAGTTGCAATGATTGTATTCTTGAGTTTAGGAGAATTTCCATCATTGAATGTTTTCATGCTCTAGTTTTTACTTGGTTTTTTAGGAATTTTTGCCTGATTGACACTTGTTGCACTACTCGCTAATTAAACTCTTTTGGAAACTCAAGTTCGATGCTTACGGGACTAATTAGTTTTGTTTCTTGTGTTATTTTTCTAAAAAACAAAAAAAATACTAATTTTAGTTGTGCATTTGAGGTAGAAAGAGCTACCACCTATGAAGAATAAAGCTACTCTCACAAGTCGGATATTAGTTATGCCCTAATGAGTGAAAGAGCTATCTCATGGGATGAATGAAAGCTACTACCCCGGTAGAAAAAGCTACCACCTCGAAAGTACAAAAACCACATTAGCGGCCGCCTTGGAAAGGGCTACCTTAGAGGACGTGTGAAGCTACTACCATCTTTTTACTTTGTTTTTGTATATAAATAAGTCCTTGATAAGTGCTTGTGTGATACGAATGCGAAGCGTTCATTCCTTATGTTGAGCATTACCTTTCTCCGGTTTTTACACTAATATGTGTGTTTTTATGTTACTTTTATGCAGGTAGAGTTGTGAGGCCAAGTATGAAGGAAATAAGCCAATGTGGATCATAATGAACCAATTTTAGAGGAAATCTTGCTAAGGTTCAAATGCGAAGACATAGGTCAGGTGTGAGATGCTAGAGTGTGTGCCAAACTCCTCGTATTCGAGTGGGCACATCCATTTGGAGGGGCACAAAGGCAGTCACATTTGAGCATTCCGACTTATGCACATAGAACAACAGCTCTACCAACGTGTACACCATTGAAGAAGCAAGTGATCGACAACATGAACGTGTGCCCGTTTGCGTTACCCCGATGAAAGTATGGAATTGGGAAGTTATTCCAGTTGAATACTCGAGTAGAGCACTGTAGCAACATTGTAGCATATACTGTAGCAGCTCTCCTCACAGCCGGCTGAGAAACCAGAGAAACAGAGAATCCACACGTGCGTGTGGAAATTATCCACGCCCATGTTGAAATTCTGCACGGGCGCGTGGAGCATCCACGCCCGTGTAGTCGCCCGATTCCAGCCCTATTTAAAGCGGATTTGGCGCCGATTTTATTATTTTTTTCTCCATCTTTTCCCAAACTTGAGAGAGGACTTCGGCTAGGGTTTCGAGGGGTATTGGCCAAGGTTTTGGAGAGGTTCTACAGCTCTGACATCGTCATTCCTTAGGAAGAAGGTTGGTAGGGGATCTTCCATCAAGGCATATCCTATACCGGATGAGGGAATCCTTGGACGACGAGTAGAGGACTTTCCCCAAGACCATCGACACGACTATCGAGGGGGTTTCTTTATGGATTCATTGCTTTTACATTCTATTTCTTTGATTGTACTTAGCTCCATGGAGAGCTAAACCCCTAGTGGGTACTCGGGTATTATGAACCCTAGGATGTATTTGTTTCTTTGAACCTCTTTATTATGCTTTCAATAAAATTGATGTTTATTGTGAGTTCCAACCTTGAATGCTTGATTATATGAACATTTCCCCTAGAGTGACACTAGGGTTGAGAGTTCTTGTTGGTAACCTTGTGAGTGAGTGACACACCACGAGCGTTAGACAAAGCTAGTTTGGAGAGGATTGAGAGGGTGAGTCGAGAGGTACAGGAGCATCCCCTTTCCCCTCCGGCGTGATAGATTCTACCTCCGTTCCTTGAGTTCTTTGCGGCCATAATAGAGTGAATGGTATAAGGGATGAACTTCCGCTGGGGCTTAGTTTTACGTGCAATGGAGTGAAGCGTTGAGGTGATCTTAGTATCTAGGACTCAATTGTGGTTAGGGACCTTCCACCTGGACCAAAGGGTTAAGTCTATATTAAGGAAGAGATTTATCACTTGGAATCCCTAGAGCTCATTGCAACTCTATGTGAGTGCAAGGTGTTGAGATTATTCGATTTCTCCTCTGGGACATGTATAGAGTTAGGCATAGTTGACCTTAAATTTGGGACTATGTAATTAAGGATTTCCATGACTCACCATTGCATTGATTATGAAGCATAATAGAGGGTTCTTGCTCTTGAAACAATTATCCTAGGCGGAGCATTATCCCGGTACCCCATCTTTATCGATTGCCTTATCCCCTTCTTTACTTTTGCTCTCTTACTTGTTGCTTTTATTGTTGAGAATTGAATCATTATCACACTCATCATCATTGATCTTTTACATAGTTAAGAACCGAATTAAGTATTTTTATTCCCTACTCCCTGTGGATTCGATACCCACTCACCTTTGATTATTACTTTGACAAACCCGTGCACTTGCGAGATATAGACAAGGGGATCTTGTCAAGTTTTTAGTGCCGTTACCGGGGAGCTAGGCGTTTAGAGATACTTTGCACTTTGTTTTCTTGGCTATTTCACCACACATTCTATTTCATATCTTCTTATTCTATCATTGCTCTAATTTGTCCTTATTTCTTTTTTTGTTGCAGAAAATGATTAACATGTTTGAGTCATTTGATACTATCTTGAGAATGGTTGAACACATAGAGCAGAAGGTTCAAACAGTTGCATGGCATGACATATCGTGTTATTCTCACCATGAACAATGTACGACTCAACAGCCATTAGAAGAATCGGTCGAAGAGTACATCACCAGGATTCAAGGGCAAAGCTGTTAATTAGATAATATGATAAAGCAGTTTGAGGAATCCACTTCAGTATCAATGAGTGACCAGTTAGAGGAAAGTGTAGGAAGAATCCTTGCTCGGTTTAATTCTTCCTATCAAGACCAAAGGCAAGAACTCTTTTCAGTTGGAGTTGCTATTTCAAAAATGGAATTATGTGGAATGGACACGTTGATATCTGATTGCTTCCCCGCAAGTGTACGGGATCGCCAAGTAATACCTCGCGTGAAGACACGAGGATCGTATTCCACGGGGCTAAGGATCTCCTATTACTCCTTCTCGAGCTATTATCTAGCTTAAGATCTGAAATGATGGATTTTTACTCTACTAAAGCAATTAAAACTAAAATGAGATTATGACAAAATTTGAGAGAACAAGCAATGGGCAAGCAAGAAATACAAAATAATGCAAAGGCCTATGGATGTGGATCCCCTTGAGGGGTTATCATGCAACATGGATGATGATTTAAAGATGCAAGGGTAAAATGGACCATGAGATTCCAAGTTTAGAACAACCCCAATTTCTCGGCGATTGAACCCTAGTCCCATACGAACATAGATAGGAATTTCTCCCAAATCTACATCCCTACGATTGCATTAAGTATGAGGAAATCTCGCTTAGGAATAAACCTACTCTTCTTCGGATTAAACCTACATGGAGGGCTACCAAACACCCAATTTCTCGGCGTGATGATACAAGTATCCCCTTCTAATCCATTCATGATCTAATACATGCGAGCAAGTCACATCTACATGCATCACTCATAAAAGAGCTACGGATTTCTCCTTAATGTAGCACTTAGCATGAAAACAATGGATTAGATCTCAAAATTACCCAAGCAAAGAATTAACAAGTAATCATCCAAAATACATGATAAACCCCACCCCCCCCCCAAGGTTCACCAACACCCGGTGGCCTTGGGGGTCTAGTGTGTCATCATCCCACAACAAGTAACATAATCAAGTAAAACACACAAGAAAAGCATGAGTGACACTCCCTAGATGAAAAGGTGTAGGAAGAGGTAGAATGTATGCTGAATGATGCTTCCCTCACCAAAGGAATGCTGAATGACGCTTCCTCTAGCCGCGGGTCTCCTTCCTTCAAAGCGTGGTAGATCTCCCCTTTGAATGATGTTGCTTCTTGCCTTGAGAGTCTTGGACCTTGGGCTTAGATGATCTTCTAGCTTCCTTGCCCTTCTTCTCCTCCCCAAGGTCGCTCAAAAACCTCTCAAGTGTCTCCCCAAAATCGGCCAAGAAAAGGTCTAGAAAAAGCCTAGCTGAAAAAAGTCCACAATATCTGCCTAAAGTTGGTATTTATACCCCCCCGAGGCATACGGGTCGTATGGGGGTCGTATGGCACCCAGAAACCCTAGATTCGCGATCCATACATGGTGCATACGGCCCCCATACTTGGTAGTATGGAAATCTGGGTAGACACTCCAAAACAATCCGCTGCTACAGTGCATACGGCCCCCATACTGGGTAGTATGAAATTCCTGTTTTCTTCTCATTTTGCCCAAATGATATCTTCTTGTTCTCCATGGCTTCCTTATGCCCTACAAAGCAAATAGAAAACGCTTAAGCATAAAACGGGCATCAAACCTCACAAAATACATGCAAAGTGAATACGATAATTATATGAAAACACCTACATTTAGACACTTATCAAATATCCCCACACTTAAGCGTTGCTTGTCCCCAAGCAAACAACTCATGAAAAACAAAGAGACTGAGAAGTGGCTAAATGCATTACTTCTGGCTTAAGCAAATATAAGATTCCAATAGCACTGGACAATGATACATAGATGTTGAGTCAAAGTCAATAAGCATAATAAAAATATCCTGTTTCACCACTTATATGTCTGTGCCGTGTAAGTGAATCTTATGTCTCATTTGCCATGTAGCAGCGGTCTAGCCTAAGGACTTCAATCAGTACAGCTCTAGATGCTAATCACTCCACTTACAATGAATACTAAGTCTTAAAATACTAAGTGCTACTTTAATGGCCAAGTAAGATCCTTCTAAATCTATAGCTTGAAACTAAATCCACTTTCATCTCAAAACCTTTGGTAGGTACTCAAAAAGATCACTAGGTTTTATTTTCATTTCATCATTCATTTTTTTTTTCTTTTTTCGAGTCTGACTAACGTAGACTGCATCAACATCATTTTGAAATCTTTCTGGAGGATGCACATGCTGGTTAGGTACAAGAGCCACCCAACTACTCGATTACAGTCTACATAGACGCATTCATGCTTCAGTAGCAGAGGAATACTGACATAGACTCATTTTTTTTTTTTTTACATTCACCCTAGATCACATCTTTAGAGTACACTACATGCCATAAAATTAGGATTAGCTCAACAAGACTTAGAAGTTCTTAAGAGTCCATTGATGGAAAGAACTTAGTGTTCTAAGGCCAAGTACTCAAAGTAGTGTGTTACGCATACAAGAGAGTTAGAGAGTAGTCACATTGGCTATTCCCAGGTCATCGACAAAAAATTCAGTGCACATGACAATACTAGGGGTAAAACAGGATTCAATAAAGCATAGAAACAAGTAACTCACATCAATCATTAGTCCAAGCTAAAAGGATCTTACAAGAATGAACAAAGACATCATAGGTAACACTAGCATGTAGCAAATGATCCTAAAACATGAAATACACCCATCCCCACACTTAGTGTTGTACATTGCCCTCAATGTACACTAATCATGAAAAACATGCAAGATGAAGCAATGCAAATAATAAAGGAGGGTGAAAACGAACTCCCCGGTTCAACTTGTGCTCGTCGTGAGGTAGGACGTGAGAAAATGTGTGGTGAGCAATACATGTCCCGTCCGACCTCCATTAAAACCAGGAAAGCTCACCAAATTCCCTTAATGCCCTGCAAGGCAAAAAGGGGGCATCATCATTCCACAAAAAATTTAAAGATACAAGCACAAGGGGAAAACTAGAGAGTAGTCAAGAAAAACACGAAGATGAAAATAAAAAAAAAAAGAGTTTGACAATCACAAGTCGGTAGGGTAAGAACCATGCCAACTCATCAAAACACAAAAATACAAAACAAAGCAAACTAAGTAAACGATAGGTGTCCATGCTCATTCTTGTCCTTAGAATTAATTCTCTCATCACAAAATTACATCTTGTTCCATGTGGTCACCCCGTGTGGTGTAAATATCACTCCATGGTTGCTTGCCAATTTCTTCATCCCCAAAATTCCTACAAACCATGAAAACCCCAATCAAGCATAGAGGAATCCAATATGATTCAAAAGATAGTGTAAGAGATGAAGAAACAATGAAAAATATGAAGGATAGTGTCCATACGGCCGTATGGGGGCCGTATGGGTACTGTTCATTTCGACAGAACCTCCCCAAAAACATGAAAATCAAAAACTTTTGTACATAAATTCAAGGGAGACTTCATCCATAACAATCACACCATCCAAAACAAGCAAAATACTAAAGAAATTGCACATAAAAGCTCCAAGAATGCCCAAGAAATGAAAAAGATAAAACTAGGGCATTGAAAAAGCATACCGACGAAATCTTGAGAAAACTAGCGTTAAACTCAAGGAAAACTACGAGATCGACGTCTCAAATGGATGAGGAGAAGATTTAGTAGGAAAAATGAGGAGATTTGGCCAAGAAATGAGTGAGAAAGAAGAGAGAAAATCGGTGGAGAAAGAGAGAAAAGAAGAATGGAAGAAAGAGAGAGAGAAAGATTATATGGGGGGGACCCGACCCCATACGGCCCCCATACGGCCCCGTATGGGGGCCGTATGGGCCAAATGGCCCTCTCGGCCGAGAGGATCTGCCCGTAGCAGACGGCCCCGTATGGGGGCCGTATGGGGGCCATCTGCTACAGCACAGAGCCTCTGTGCTCATCTCAGACGGCTACCATACGGCCCAGTAAGGCCGTATACCCATTAGAATCAATTAAAACTTCGAAAATCTGTCCCCAATTGATGAAAAAATGACATAGCAAGCTCAAGGACTCCTCCAAAAATGAGTAAATTGAATAAAACGACGATCTGGTGCATGAATTAACACCTAAACATGAGTTTCTCAAGAAGTTGCACAAACATACCACAAGTAAAATGATGAGAGCACTACGCCAAGTGTGTGAGCATGAACTTATTCAAAAGTAAAGCAAAACTAAGAAATACGAAAATTTGAAATGAACTAGGAACTAGAATACGAAAAATGCAAGCAAAGACCACCCAACGCTTGGGTTGCCTCCCAAGAAGCGCTTGTTTAACGTCACGAGCCTGACGTACCTCATTCCTTACCTCATGGGGGCTCAAAGAGTTTGATGCCACCCCCAGTTTCCTTTGTAGCATTGTTATTAAAGTAAAATTTTAATCGTTGCCCATTGACCTTAAAAGTGCCATTTTCCGGGTGGGTTACCTCAACCGCTCCATGTGGGAAGACTTGAGTAACCGTATATGGACCTGACCAACGTGATCTTAGCTTCCCCGGAAATAATTTCAGCCTGGAGTTGAACAGTAGGACTTGATCGCCTTCATGAAACTGCTTAGGGTGCTTGATGCGTCTATCGTGGTACTCTTTTACTTTTTCTTTATAGAGTTTTGAACTCTCGTATGCCGTGAAGCGCCACTCGTCAAGTTCATTCAGTTGAAGCTTCCTCTTGCACCCTGCGAGAGAAGAGTCAAGATTCAGAAACTTAATGGCCCAATAAGCTTTATGCTCGAGCTCAACTGGTAAGTGGCAAGCTTTTCCATAGACTAGTCTATATGGAGTGATTCCAATGGGAGTCTTGTAGGCTGTTCTGTATGCCCAGAGAGCGTCATCGAGATGATCTATCCAATCTCTTCGGTTCTGAGATACAGTCTTCTCCAGGATTCGCTTTAAGTCCTTGTTGGACACTTCTACTTGCCTGCTAGTTTGTGGGTGGTAAGATGTTGCCATTTTGTGGGAGACTCCATAGCGCTTCAATATCTTTGCGAATTGGGCATTACAGAAATGAGTGCCTCTGTCACTAATGATAGCACGTGGTGCGCCGAACCTGGAGAATAATTTCTTCAAAAATTTCACCACCACCCTTGCATCATTTGTTTGAAATGCTTGAGCCTCCACCCATTTAGACACATAATCGACTGCCACGAGTATGAACTTGCATCCATGGGAGCTCAGAAAAGGTCCCATAAAATCAATCCCCCACACATCAAAGACTTCACAGGCTTGGTTCCAATTTTGGGGCATCTCGTCCCGGCGAGATATGTTACTGACCCGCTGACATCGGTCACAAGCTTGAATGAATTTCTAGGTGTCATGGAATACCGATGGCCAATAGAAACCTGCATCAAGAATTTTCTTTGTTGTTCTATTCGCATCATAATGGCCACCAGTGGGTCCCGAGTGGCAATGTCTCAAAATGCTTAACCCTCTGCCCTAGAAACACATCTTCGAGCTACCTGATCGGAACAAACCCTGAATAGGTATGGATCTTCCCAGATGTAGTGCTTGAGGTCTGAAAAGAATTTCTTCCTCTGTTGATATGTAAACCATTTCGGGATGACCCCACCAACCAAGTAATTAGCGAAATTGGCAAACCAGGGTGGTTCCTTCTCTTCTACCACCTGAATACTATACAAGTGTTCTTCAGGGAATGAGTCATTAATGTCCTTATCTCTCATAGTTTCTGCGCTAGAGCCCTCCAAACGGGATAAATGATCAGCTGCAAGATTCTCTACTCCCCGTTTGTCCTTAATCTCCAGGTCAAATTCTTGAAGCAGTAAGACCCACCTAATCAAACGTGGTTTGGCATCAGATTTGCTAAGCAAGTACCTTAAAGCTGAATGATCAGTGTACACCACTACTTTAGAAAGAACCAAATATGACCTGAACTTATCAACAGCAAATACCACGGCAAGTAGCTCCTTTTCAGTAGTAGTGTAATTCGCTTGGGCTCCCGTTAGAGTCTTACTTGCGTAGTAAATGGGGTGGAAATGTTTATCCCTCCGCTGACCAAGCACTGCCCCAACTGCAAAGTCACTTGCGTCACACATCAATTCGAATGGGGAGTCCCAATCTGGAGATAGCATGATCGACGCTTGAATTAGTTTCTCCTTGAGTGCCATGAAGGATGTCATGCAGTCATTATCAAACTTGAATGGGATATCTTTTTCCAATAACCTTGTTAGGGGTCTAGCAATTTTTGAAAAATCCTTGATGAACCTTCTATAGAACCCGGCATGTCCCAAAAAACTTCTTATGGCCTTCACAGAAATTGGAGGTGGCATTTTTTCGATGGTGGAAATCTTTGCCTTGTCAACCTCAATTCCATCTTTCGAAATTTTGTGCCCCAAGACTATCCCCTCTTGGACCATGAAATGGCATTTCTCCCAACTTAGCACAAGATTGGTCTCTTCACATCGAATGATGACCCGCTCAAGGTTCTTGAGGCACACATCGAATGAATCACCAAAGACGGAAAAATCATCCATAAACACCTCCATAAAATCTTCTACCATGTCTTCAAAGATGGCCATCATGCATCTCTGAAAGGTGGCCGGGGCGTTACATAGCCCGAAAGGCATGCGGCGATAAGCAAATGTGCCATATGGACAAGTGAACGTAGTCTTCTCCTGATCTTCGGGGGCGATGGGAATTTGGAAATAACCAGAGAACCCATCCAAAAAACAATAGTAGGCATGCCCAGCTAACCGCTCTAGCATCTGATCAATGAATGGTAGGGGAAAATGATCTTTTCGGGTGGCATCATTCAATTTTCTATAATCAATGCATACTCTCCACCTAGTTGTTGTACGAGTCGGGATTAACTCATTTTTCTCATTGGTGATTACGGTCATGCCCCCCTTCTTTGGGACCACTTGTATGGGGCTAACCCACTCACTGTCTGATATCGGGTAGATAATGCCCGCATCGAGAAGCTTGATGATTTCTGCCCGGACCACTTCTTTCATATTTGGATTGAGTCTTCGTTGTGGTACGGCCCCCATACTGGGTAGTATGAAATTCCTGTTTTCTTCTCTTTTTGCCCAAATGATATCTTCTTGTTCTCCATGGCTTCCTTATGCCCTGCAAAGCAAATAGAAGACGATTAAGCATAAAACGGGCATCAAACCTCACAAAATACATGCAAAGTGAATACGATAATTATATGAAAACACCTACATTTAGACACTTATTAATATCCATTGCAGATTGTAAAGAAATAGATTTCCAGGTGGAAGAGGAAGAGAGTAATTGTGAACATGAGGCAAATGATTTCGAGGAGATTGATAAAGTGAAGGAGGGTAGCTTGCGCCCACCAATTGTCGAACCACCAGAACTTGAGCTTAAAACTCTTCCAGAACATTTGGAATATGCATTCCTAATGGAGGACTCTAAACTCCCCGTAATCATGGCTTTGAACTTATCTGCGGAGCAGAGGGATAAGCTTGTTAGCATGTTGAGAAAGCACAAATCAGCTATCGCATGGAAGATCTCTGACATTAAGGGTATAAACCCATCATTCTGCACTCATAAGATCCTAATGGAGGATGACTATAAATCTGTGATCCAACCTCAGCTAAGATTGAACCCCGAATATGAAGGAGGTTCTTAAAGCGGAGGTAATAAAACTTTTGGATTCAGAGATCATCTACCCCATATCCGATAGCAAGTGGGTGAGTCCGACCCAAGTTATCCCGAAATAAGGAGGAATGACAGTAGTGAGGAATGAAAAGAATGAGTTAATCCCCACGAAGACAGTTACTGGTTGGCGATTCTGCATTGATTATAGAAGATTAAATGACGTTACTTAGAAAGATCACTTTCCTTTGCCATTCATTGACCAAATGTTGGAGCGACTAGCTGGACATCATTTCTACTGTTTCCTTGATGGCATGTCGGGATACTTTCAAATTCCAATAGCCCCAGAAGATCAAGAGAAAACCACATTTACTTGACCTTATGGTAGCTTTGCTTATAAAAGAATGCCTTTCGGATTGTGTAACGCCCCTGCAACATTTCAGCGCTGCATGACGGCCATTTTTGATGACTTTCTCAAAGATATTATGGAAGTTTTCATGGATGATTTTTCAGTGTTCGGGGACTCTTTCGATGCTTGCTTAAACAATTTGGAAAGAGTATTAGTGAGATGTGAAGAGACGAATCTCGTCCTTAACTGGGAGAAGTGTCACTTTATGGTGCAAGAAGGCATTGTCCTTGGACATAAGATTTCCCAGGCAGGTTTGGAGGTGGATAAGGCGAAGTTTGAGATAATTGACAAGCTTCCTCCACCTACGAGTGTAAAAGGGATCCGTAGTTTCTTGGGTCATGCAGGATTTTACAGAAGGTTTATTAAGGACTTTTTGAAAATCTCCCAACCGTTGACTAAACTTCTGGAGAAGGATATCCCTTTTGACTTCGGAAATGACTGTCTGAATGCATTCAATGTGTTGAAAGAGAAGTTAGTGCAAGCACCAATCCTGACAACACCGAAGTGATGTGTGATGCTAGTGATTATGAAGTGGGAGCGGTTTTGGGTCAGAGAAGAAATAAGCAATTTCAACCGATCTATTATGCTAGCAAGACTCTTACAAGTGCACAAGAGAATTACACCACTACTGAAAAGGAATTATTAGCAGTAGTGTATGCTTTTGATAAATTCAGACCATATCTCATCCTATCTAATGTCACCGTGTTCACAGATCATTCTACATTCCGTTATCTCATGAACAAGCCATATGCGAAGCCGAGATTGACTCGGTGGATATTGTTGTTGCAAGAATTCGATATGGAAATCAAAGATAAAAAAGGGACAAAGAATGTGGTTGTCGATCATCTATCATCTGTCGAGATTAGAAGATTGTGAGGGGCAAGAAATGACAAACAAGGAAATTAATGATTTCTTCCCTGAAGAACATCTGTATACGATACATGAATTAGAATCAAAAGATATCCCATGGTTTGTGAATTTTGCGAATTATCTGTCAGGAAGGGTATTGAAGAAGGGTTTAAGCTTTCAACAGAAGAAGAAATTTTTCAGTGACATTAAGAATTTTTTCTGGGAAGATCCGTACCTGTTCCGTATTTGTGCTGATCAGGTGGTGCGAAGGTGTGTTTCTAGGGAGGAAGGGGGAACATCATTGCGCATTGTCACTCAGGCCCAGTAGGGAGGCACTATGCGTCAAGTCGAACTGCAGAGAAGGTTCTAGCTGCTGGGTTCTATTGGCCAACTTTATTTCAAGATGTTCATCAGTTTGTTTTACGATGTGATACTTGTCAAAGGGCTGGAAACTTATCACGAAGGGATGAGATGCCCCAAAACCCTATGCAATTTTGCAAGGTGTTTGATGTATGGGGAATTGATTTTATGGGGCCATTTCCACAATCCAATGGCAATCAATACATTTTGGTAGCAGTTGACTATGTTTCCAAATGGGTGGAAGCCCAGGCTCTTCCAACTAATGATGCAAGAACTGTGATGAAATTTCTCAAAAACTTATTTGCTCGATTCGGAACTCCAAGAATTATCATTAGCGATCGGGGAACCCATTTTTGTAACACACAATTGGCGAAAGTGTTAAAGCGTTATGGGGTTATCATCGTCTTGTGACTCCTTACCATCTACAAACGAGTGGGCAAGTGGAGGTTACAAATAGAGAGCTCAAGAGAATCTTAACCAAAACAGTGGAATAAGGTAAACGAGATTGGTCTGAAAGGTTAGACGACAAGCTTTGGGCCCATAGAACAGTATATAAAACACCAATAGGGACCACTCCCTATAATTTAGTATATCGAAAATCTTACATTAACCTGTGGAATTAGAGCACAAAGCGTATTGGGCGATTAAAGTGATGAATTTTGACTTGCGCAAATCTAGAGAGCAACGAATATTACATCTCAACGAACTAGATGAATGGAGGATGAACGCATATGAGAATGCAAGGATATATAAGGAAAGAATTCGGAAGTGGCATGAGAAGCATATTAAAATTTTGAAGGACTTCAAAGCCGGCGATCAGCTGCTACTATTCAACTCCCGTCTATGTTTATTCCTAGGAAACTTAAATCAAGGTGGTCTGGTCCGTATACCATAACTGAAGTTTCACCTCATGGAGCCATTGAGATTAGTCATCCAGAGAATGGCACATTCAAGGTGAATGGACATAGGATGAAACCATACTATGGCGGAGAAATTTACAGTGACAATAGAGAAGTATTTTTCCTCCATGAACCTTCATGAGGTAAAGCAAGGTACGCCAAGCTTAGTGACGTTAAACAAGCGCTTCTTGGGAGGCAACCCAAGCAATTACTATTTTCTTATCTTTTAGTTTAGTTTGTTTGCATGAATAAATTGTTAAGTGTTGGTGTCTTAATTTTTAGATGCTTGTGCTGCGATTTTGTTATGGGTTTTTAAAATTCATCGTGTGTTTTATGAGGAATTGGCGAAATTTTGGTCGTTTGGGTTCTATTTCGTGTTTTTCACTGGTAAAATTTGCATAATAGGGCAGGCTTTGAGTGTGTAAACATGTTCAGAAATTTTCTACAGAGCCTGCAGATTTTTCTAAGTCATCCAGAGAAAACACACGGGCGTGTGGAATTTCCACACGCCCGTGGGGGTTGCACTGCGAGCTCATCCAGAGAAGGCACAGGGGCATACGGCTACCCATGTGAACGACCATGCGGCAGTCACACACCCGTGGGTAATTTCCGCATGGGCGTGTGAATTCCTGCAGAGTTGGGCAGATTTTCCCGAGAGCACACAGGGGCGTGGACTCGCCCCTGTGAGCGACCTTGTGAACCACGCATGGGCGTGAGTAATTTCCGCACGCCCGTGTGAAACTCTGGAAGAGGGGTTCTCTCCATTCCGAGAAAACACAGGGGCGTGCGACAGCCCCTGTGAGTTAGGCATGTGAATGGCCACGGCCGTGTGGAAATTCCTCACGGGCGTGTATAATATTTTTCTTGAATATCCAGCGAGGCCACAGGGCATGCATCTACCACTGTGAATCCTTCGTTGGAGGGCGCACGGGCGTAGATGATTCCAGCACGCGCGTGTGGATCTCCAGGAGTTAAAAGACCGTCCACTCTCCCAATACAATAGTCACACCTTTCTCCTCAAATAACCCTAAGCCACCCAAAGAACATTTTTCGACATTGTCGTCCCCTCCTATTGTCGTCTTAGAGTCAATTGATTGAGCATTGTGTGGATTGTAGGGATGTTTATGTTCAGCTCATCGGTAGGCCTTGATTTCCTCTCTTCTTCGATTTCATTTGAATCTACATGACTACTCACGATTGAAATGGATAATACACACCGTTTTCATGTTAAAAGGGTTATGATTTGTTTTTAAGACGATCAGGAAGTGAGATAGAGAGTTTGGTATGGGGATTGGTTACAAGGGCCGTGCGTTTTCCACGCCCTGTGGAAATTATCCACGCCCGTGTGCGATACGAATGCGAAGCGTTCATTCCTTATGTTGAGCATTACTTTTTTCGGGTTTTTACACTAATATGTGTGCTTTTATGTTACTTTTATGCAGGTAGGGTAGTGAGGGCAAGTATGAAGGAAATAAGCCAATGTGGATCATAATGCACCAATTTTGGAGGAAATCTTGCTAAGGTTCAAACGCGAAGACATAGGTCAGGTGTGATATATAGAGGGTGTGCCAACCTCCTCGTATTCGAGTGGGCACATCCATTTGGAGAGGCATAAAGGCAGTCACATTCGAGCATTCCAACTTATGCACATAGAACAAGAGCTCCACCAACGTGTATACCATTGAAGAAGCAAGTGATCCACGACGTGAACATGTGCCCGTTTGCGTTACCCCGATAAAAGTATGGAATTGGGAAGCTATTCAGGTCAAATACAGGAGCAGAGCACTGTAGCAACATTGTAGCATATACTGTAGCAGCACTGCTCACAGTCGGCTGAGAAACCAGAGAAACAGAGAATCCACACGTGCGTGTGGAAATTATCCACGCCCATGTGGAAATTCCGCACGGGCACGTGGAGCATCCACGCCCGTGTAGTAGCCCAATTCCAGCCCTATTTAAAGCGGATTTAGCCCCGATTTTGGTATTTTTTTCTCCATCTTTTCTCAAACTTGAGAGAGGGCTTTGGCTAGGGTTTCGAGGGGTATTGGCCAAGGTTTTGGAGAGGTTCTACAGCTCCGACATCGTCATTCCTTAGGAAGAAGGTTGGTAGGGGAGCTTCCGTCGAGGCGTATCCTATACCGGATGAGGGAATCCTTGGATGACGAGTATAGGACTTTCCACAAGACCATCGACACGACTATCAAGGGGGTTTCTTTATGGATTCATTGCTTTTACATTCTATTTCTTTGATTGTACTTAGCTCCATGGATAGCTAAACCCCTAGTGGGTACTCGGGTATTGTGAACCCTAGGATGTATTTGTTTCTTTGAACCTCTTTATTATGCTTTCAATAAAATTGATGTTTATTGTGAGTTCCAACCTTGAATGCTTGATTGTATAAACATTTCCCCTAGAGTGACACTAGGGTTGATAGTTCTTGTTGGTAACCTTGTGAGTGAGTGACATACCACGAGCGTTAGACAAAGCTAGGTTGGAGAGGGTTGAGAGGGTGAGTCGAGAGGTACAGGAGCGTCCCCTTTCCCCTCCGGCGTGATAGATTCTACCTCCGTTCCTTGAGTTCTTTGCAGCCATATTATAGTGAATGGTCTAAGGGATGAACTTCCGCTAGGGCTTAGTTGCGCGTGTAACGGAGTGAAGCGTTGAGGTTATCTTAGTATCTAGGGCTCAATTGTGGTTAGGGACCTTCCACCTTGACCAAAGGGTTAGGTCTATATTGAGGAAGAGATTTATCACTTGGAATCCCTGGAGCTCATTACATCTCTATGCGAGTATGAGGTGTTGAGATTGTTCGATTTCTCCTTCGAGACATGTATAGAGTTAGGCATAGTTGACCTTAGAATTGGGACTATGTAATTAAGGATTTCCACGACTCACCATTGCATTGATTAGGAAGCATAATAGAGGGTTCTTGCAATTGAAACAATTATCCTAGCGGAGCATTATCCGTGTACCCCATCTTTATCGATTGCCTTATCCCCTTCTTTACTTTTGCTCTCTTACTTGTTGCTTTTATTATTGAGAATTGAATCATTATTATACTCATCATCATTGATCTTTCACATAGCTAAGAACTGAATTAATTATTTTTATTCCCTACTCCTTGTGGATTCGATACGCGCTCACCCGGGATTATTACTTTGACAAACCCGTGCACTTGCGGGATATACGCAAGGGGATCTTGTCAGTCCTTTATGCTTAGAACATTGAGGAGTACACTTTTGGGTTGATTTGAGTGAATTCACACACTTACACGATTTCGGGTTTGTTGTCCTTTTTATTCGAGTTTTTAGCTAGAGCAATGATTTTTCGTATTTAGTGTTAAAATTTCCCTTACTTGTACAATGCTTTCCTTACATGCTTTGGTGAACCTAAGTCCAAGTACTTTCAATATTACCTTCTTCTATTTTTTAATGTTTTAGTTTTGCTTGAGTACAAGCAAAAGCTTAAGTGTCAGGGAGCTTAATAAGTGCTTGTGTATTAGTAATACGAGGTATTCTTTTCTTACAATGATTATTACTTTTATCAGATTTTAGTGCTAATACATGTGTATTTGTGAACTTTCATACATGAAAGGTTGTGAAGCCAAATATGAAAGAAATAAGCCAAAGTAGATCGCTATTGTACTTTGTTGAAGAAGCGACGTGATCTACAGCATAGACGTGTGCCCGTTTATGTTGCCTCAATTAAAAGTGTGGATTCGAAAGTATTTTGGCATAGTACTATAGCAATTTAATGTAGCAATTTACTATAGTAGTTATTATTCATTACCCGCAGAAAATCAGATTTACAGAAATCCACGCGTCTGTGTGGATGCCCGATTCTAGCCCTTTATAAAGCCGCTACTTTTACCGATTTGGGAATTAATCTTTCATCCTTTCTTATATCTTTCTGCAATTTTTGGGAGGCTTGCGGCTCTAGTTTAGAGAGGCTTTGGCAAGTCTTTTGGAGTGGTTATACGGTTTCAACACTGAGTTTCTCTTGGAAGATAGTTATTGGGGGAGCTTTCATTGGCACCGATCGGGTGATGTGTGCCCTAGGCTTGACAAGGGGACCTTTGGAGAGGACGAAGCTACTCCACAAGACAATTGACATGAATACCGAGGGGTTTTTCCTATGGATTACTATTTTTTACTTTCGATTTCATTATTGATTGTGTCGTGCTCCATGGAGAGCTAAAACCCCCTAGTGGGTACTTGGATTTCTGAACCCAAGGATGTACTTGTTTCATTAACCTTTTATTATGTTTTGCTTAATTGATGTCTTTAATTGAGTTCCAATCTTGAATTCTTGTTGAATGATTTCTCCCTTAGAGTGGCACTAGGGTTGAGAGTCCATCTTGGTAATCTTTGTGAGTGAGTGACACACCATGAGGGTTAGACAAAGCAAGATTGGAGAGGGTCAAGAGGGTGAATCGAGAGGTAGCGGAGCATCCCCTTTCTCCTCCGGTGTGATTTATCCTACCTCCACATTCCAAGAGTTCTTTGTGGTCACAATAGAGTAAAGGGTTAAGGGATGAACTCCCCTTAGGCTTAGTTGCACGAGCAACAGAGTGAAGCATTGAAGTGACTTTAACACCTGTGGCTTAATTGTAATGAGGGTTTTCGCATGGACCAAAGGGTTAGATCTACATATAGGAATAGGATTTATCACTTGGAAGAGACTGGTTGATTTCTCCACCGTAGCATAGTGTAGAGTTAGTCACGGTTAACCTATGGTTTGGGACCATGTATTTATGGATGTGCACGACTCATTAAACATTAGTTAGGAAGCATAATAGTTCTTTTAGAATCGCAATGAGCTCTAGGGATTCCAAGTGATAAATCCACTTCCTAGATGTAGACCTAACCCTTTGGTCAAGGTGAAAGGTCTCTAGTCAAAATTAAGCCTTAGGTGCTAAAATCACTTCAACACTTCAGTCCGTTGCCTCTGCAACTAAGCCCCAGTGGAAGGTCATTCCTTAGCCCATTCACTCTACTATGACCACAAAGAACTTAAGGAAATGGAGGTAGGATGAATCACAGCGGAGGGGAAAGGGGATGCTCCGCTACCTCTCGACTCACCGTGTCAACCCTCTCCAATATAGCTTTGTCTAACTCTCGTGGTGTGTCGCTCATTCACAAGGGTTGCCAAAAATATCTCTCAACCCTAGTGTCACTCCAAGGGAATATTCAAACAATCAAGCATACAAGATTGGAACTCAATTAACACATCAATTAATGAAAGACATATAATAAGGTTTAATGAAAGAAATACATCATAGGGTTCAAAAATTCAAGTACCCTCTAGGGGGTTTAGCTCTCCATGGAGCTTGTTACAATTAATGAAATAGAATGTAAAACAAATAATCCATAGAAAACCCCCTCAGTAGTCATGACGATAGTCTTGTTGGGAAGCCACTACTCGTCCAAGGATCCCTTTGTCAGGCCTAGTATACACCTCGCCGGATTGGTGCTAACAAAAGCTCTCTCACTAGGGGGTTTAGCTCTCCATAAAACTAGTTACAATCAATGAAATCGAATGTAAAAATAAGTAATCCATAGAAAACCCCCTCGGTAGTCGTGACGATGGTCATGTGGAGAAGCCTCTACTCGTCCAAGGATCCCTTTGTCTGGCCTAGGATACACCTCACCGGATTGGTACTGTAGAATCTCTCCCAATCCCTAATAGCTATCTAAACCCTAGCCACCACCCTCTCTCAAGCTGGGGAAAACATGTAGAAAAGAATGTTGAAATCTGGGCTGAAATTGGCCTTAAATAGGGTTGGAATCGGGTATCCACATGCCCTTGTGGATTCTACACACGGCCCTTGTGGAATTTCCACATGGCCATGGATAATTTCTACACGCCCATGTGGATTCTCTGGAATTCACTTTTCTCGGCCTGCTGTGAACCATACCTGCTCAACAAATCGCTAAAGTGTCTGCTACAATGCCCTGCTACAGTACCGTCCTAAAATACTCCCGAATCCATGTTCTCATCGAGGTAACATAAACGGGCACACGTTTACATTGTAGATCACTTTGCTTTTTCAATTAACAGCTACATTGGTGGAGATCTTGCTATACATGCACAAACCAGAATACTTGAATGTAGCTGCCTTTGTGCCGCCCAAATCATTGTGCTAACTTGAATATGAGGAGGTTGGCACACATTCTCACATCTTGAACCTGACTTATGTCTTCACGTTTGCTTCTTCTGAAGATTTCTTCCAAATGGTGCATTCACAATCTACATTGGCTTCTTTCTCTAACGTTCGGCTTCACAACCCTATATCCATGAAAGTAACATAAATGCACACATATTGGCGCTAAAACCTCATAAAAGTAATGGCCACCATAAGGAAAGAACATTCGCATTCTTATCACATAATCACTTATCACCATCATTACTTCATCTCCATTTAGTTAAGTAGCAATCTTGATGTTTCTATTCCTTATTCCATGTTGATAGGATACCCCACTTACCTGGGATTTATTATTTCGACAAGCTTGTGCACTTGTGGGTCACACGCAAGGGGCGTTGTCATGTAGGGTTAGTCAAGGTTGACCTTAAGTTTGGGACCGTGTGTTTAAGGATTTTAACGACTCATTAGGCATCAGTTAAGAGACCTAATGTTTGGTCTTTCACTTGAAGCAACAGTCCTTGTGTGAGCAATGTCCGGGTGCCCCATTTATTGTCAACTACCTCAAATATCTTTTTATTTGTGCCTACTTCTTCTTTTCTTGTTTATATTTGCATTGATTTGTTTTCACATCACTATTAATTTATCTTTACTTTAGTTAAATAGCAATCTCTTTGTTTCTAAACACTATTTCCTGAGGATTCGACTACCCACTCATTGGGGTATTATTACTTCGATAAACCCATGCACTTACAGTTCACATGCAAAAGGGCGTTGTCAAGTTCTTGGAGCCATTGCCGCGGAATAGGCATTTTAGAAACACTTTGCACTTTTGTATTTTAGCTATATATCACTTGTTCTATTTCACACTTTCTTATTCTTCCATCATTCTCATTTGTTTTTCTTTTTGTCATGTCTTACTATTTCTTGCATGGAGCTTAAATAATGATTGATCCACTCACTATTCTATATTTTTCGGGATGAAGCTCCGGTGAAAAATTGATAGAATTGTTACTTTACAACAATAGAGCAATCCATTCTGCAGCACATATCATCTAATTGATGTGGGCCACCTAAACCTCTTATGGAACTGTGATGGACAACATTGGGAAGCACCTCAAGAGGAATTTCAAAAGGCTGAGATTTTTGAAGATGATGCACTTCAGTTGCAAAAAGTATTAGCTAACTTTATTGAAGCATCCGATGTCTGTTTCCCAAATATTTAAACAACACTAAGATGTCATGAAATCTCCTTTAAAAACCTTGAGCATCAACTAGGAGGGATACTTGACACACTCTCCAAGGAACTAGAAATATTTAAACAAGAAATTCAAATTCCTTATAGAGATGATGTGGTATTTAACGGCGGTGAAAATGTGGGGCAGAACAAGTATGATGTTGTAGAGATTGAAGGATGCAAGAAGAACCTTTCTTTCAAAGTGAGGATTGCTTTAATAAATAGTGTGTTTGTGAGCAAGAAATGATGCAAGGAAGGTTGGTGGAGATATATTGCTTTCAAATTGAAATGGAAGAAGAAGCAAATTCTAAGGCAATGGAACAAGCATCTCTCTTTGGGATTGATCAACTCATAAATTGCAAAAAAGTGATTTTGGGAATGTGAAAAGATATGGGTAGGAGATTTAAACCCTCCCAAGATCCACCTTCGCTAAGCTTAGATAACTCCCAACCCAAATTGCTCCCTTGGAAACCAAAGGTAAGATGGTTAAACTATCCAACAAATTCTCCACTCAAGCAAATAGATTTTTGGTTTAAGAGAAGTAGCTATGCAATCTCTAGCATGGAGGAGCACACTCTTTTCCAGCCTCCGTGTGGTAAGTACTGGTATGTCAAGCTTAGTGATGTAAAACAAGCACTTTTTGAGAGGAAACCCAAGTCTTTACTACTTTTTTAGGTTTTCGTTTAGCACTTGCATGAATAAGAACTTTAGGGTTGGTGTCACTTTGAGAACATGGAGAACAATCCAAGGGAACATGTGAAAGCCATCACTTTGAGAAGTGGTCATGAAGTTGAGATTTGACTCCCTATTGAGAAGACAAATATTGAGAAACCCAAGGTCATAGAGATTGAGGAGAGAGCCAAAGAGAAGGAGGTGGCACCCCCCACCTTACATGCCGAGAATCCCTTACCCTTAAAGATTGAGGAATGACCAAAATGATGAGCAATATAAGAAGTACTTGGGTCTAATCAAGCATTTTCACATCAATATCCCATTTGTGGAAGCGTGTCTCAGAAATCTCGTTATGTAAAGTTTCTCAAGGACCTCTTGACCAACAAGAGGAAGTTAGAGGAGAGTGCATCTATGATTCTAGATGCTTCATGTTCAGCGGTGTTTCAAAAGAATATGATGAACAAGAAGAAAGGCGCCGGAAGCTTCATCATTCCATGTAATATTGGTAATTTAGGTGAAGAGAAGGCATTGCCAGATTCAGGGGCTGGCATTAACATTATGCCTAACACATTCGTTCAGAAGCTAGGCTTGGAAGAGTCTAGACCCACTCAGATGACACTTCAATTGGCCGACCGATCCATTAGACATCTGAGGGGTATCATTGAAGACATACTTGTTAAATTGACAAGTACATATTTCCTGTGGACTTTGTGGTGTTGGATGTTCATAAGGATGTCGAGGTTCATTAATACTTGGGAGGCTATTCTTCTGCACTTCCAAGCCTCTCATTGGCATGGACGGTGGGGAATTGACATTAAGAGTTGGTGATGATAAGTTGACATACGGCCTCACCGAAGCCATGCGACATTCTATTGACTTTGATGACACTTTGTATTTTCTTGACACCACTAATGAGTGAGTCGATGAATATGTGTAGGAAATTATGTGTCCGGACCCATTTGAGGGATTGTTAGATCAATAAGTGGAGAATGAAGAAGTCCTATCACTTAGCCTAGAGGATAAGTTGCAGCCTACCCCGGGAGTCATGAAGAGGATGATCGAAAACTTGAAAAGATTAAGGAGATGTAATGAGAAGTGCCCCAATGCTAATGGGGATGCGCATGCATGGAGTAAGGGTGACGAACCCTTGTGTGGTAACAAACATGACAACTACCCCTCTACCTGAAAGCAATTGTGATCATCATGCTTTCAAGTTGTAGGTAAGAGGGCAACCTTCATTCATAAACCTCCATGAGGTAAGGTCAGGTATATCAAGCTTAGTGACATTAAACAAGCACTTCTTGGGAGACAACGCAAGTGTTTACTATTTTTTGAGTTTTTAGTTTAGTATTTGCATGAATAAGAGCTTTAGTGTTGTTGTATTTAACTTTACATGCTATTGCGGCATTTTTCTCGTGGATTGTTAGTGTTTTAGTGTGCTTCATTGTGATTGGCAAGGTTTCTAGGTCGTTTGAGCAAGTTTTCATAATTCTTTGAATTGTGTTTCAATGTATAGGTAGTTTTTATATGTGTATAAGTGTTGCAGAAATTTTTCTACAAAGTCTGTAATTTTTCAGAGTTATCCAGAGAAGACACACGGCTGTGTAGAATTTCCAAAAGGGCGTATATTTCTGTTCAGAGCTCAACTTCTCCATCCCGAGAAGATATAAGGGCATGTGAGCACCCCTGTGAGTGACCTTGTGACGGTCACATAGCCATGGGTAATTTCCATACGTGCATGTAGATCTCTGCAGAGTTCTCAGACTCCATCTCGAGAAGACACACGGGCATGTGTTTGCCCCTGTTGATGACCCTGTGAATGGCACACGGGCGTGGGTAATTTCCACATGCCTGTGTGAAACTTTGCAGAGACTTCTCTTCCATCCCGAGAGCACGCAGGGGCATGTGAGGGCCAATGTGAGTACCCATGTAAGCATCCACATGCTCGTGTGGAATTTTTATAGGGGCATGTGGAACACTTAGAATTTTTCTTGGGAGAATGGAGAAGCAACAGGGGCATGTGGGTGCCCTTGTGGGTCGGGCACATGGGCATGGGTAATTTTCACACTCCCATGTGGATGAGTTTAAAGGCAAAATACTGCTATCCCAAGAGCAAACCGGGGTGTCTGTCTACCCTTGTGAGTAACCCTGTTGATGTGTTCTTCGTAAGTATACTGGTTACACACAAGTAGTAAAGTGGTACTCTGTGAGGGGTAGTGTTGTTGAACCTTAGGGACTAGATTAAAAATACATGCTTAGTTATGATCTCTAGTCAAAATAGAATAGGAGGTGGAATTGGATAAAACAAAAGAAAAGAGAAACAATGGAGATAAAGGCAACCAGATTGAGTGTCGACAGAAGAGATCAGCATCCCAGAATGTTCCCTTAGTACTCAAAAATGCTCACTCACTCTCAAGGCCTTCCAGGTACATTCTAGGGTTCTAGTGTGTGCTCAAAAGCAATGTGGCATCTATCATTCTCAATTACACCAAGTTTTACTAGGGTGACTAAGGTCTCATGCACATTGAGTTTTGCAATGACAAAGAGCAACCACAACTATGGCAATCCACACATTAAGTTTTAACTAGGCAACTGTGCAAATCAACTCATCAAGTTATGCCAACACAAGAGTAAACAAATGAACACAGTAGAACAAAAGAGTAAAAGTGTTTTTAGCATCCAAATTACAAAGTTCGCACCCTGGGGCACCGTGGCTAGCTAGCCACTCATGGGTGGGTACAACATGGAGGAAATAAAATTAGATCTAGAAAAAGAAGACATGACTCCCTTCTATTTGAGATTTGCCTCCAATGCCGAGCTCCTTGTTCCTCCAACTTGCTCCTATATGCCTTAGAAGATGTAGATAAGCTTTCATCTTTCGCCCTCATCAAAGTCCTCCCAGTGGAGAAAAAGATCCCCGAACAAAGATGAAGAGGAAACCATAAAAATTGGAGTTATAAAGAGGAATTTCAGGCTTGACATGGTCTGCACATGATCATGTCCCAGACCATGTCATGTTGGGAGAGAGTTGATAGGAAAAAAAGTGTCTTTGCCTGGGAAGTTCCGTGGAAGGGACATGATTGTGTCATGACCATGCAACACTGTGACACGATCATGTTGTGGGCACCCAACTTGTGTTAGTAATTCTTCAGTAAACTCACCCATGGCCTGGGATTTTCGGGTCATTGACACAATCGTATCCTGACCATGTCAAGCTTGCACATTCTTCAACCCAGAATTCTCGCTATATCAACAAATGGCTGAGAACTTCATGGGGTATGACACGAGCGTGTCCTGCCCGTGTCAAGCTTGAACACTTGAACTCCTATTGAATATTTTCATCCCAAATTTGCTCCATATTATATTGAACCCCTAATTTTTACACATATGGCAAAAATACCCATAATAGCACTCATAATGTATAAAAGTAAACTTGAAAAAAGCAAAATGATAACTTTAGGGTATTGAAACATGTATACAAAGTGCACTCATCAAATACCCCCACACTTGCATTGTTGCTTGTCCTCAAGCGACCATCAAACATTCAATAACAAAGGAGATGAGTACAATATTTCTGAGCTCAAGGTAAAGGTGATACAAGTTTTAAACCAAGCAGGGATATGGGTGTTAGTAAAGACATGAATGCACAAAAACGACGATACTCCCACTTCCCAAACCTAGTGCGTGTGTGTACAAAACCCTACTCATGCTCCCCACAGTGAACATTATTTACAAGACAATAAATGCAAGGGTAGTAGCTTCATACACCCTAGAGGTAGCCTTTTCCCCCAGTAGGTCATCAAATGTACATTTTAGATGACCAAAATTTGACTACTCAAGAGAGGCTTTTACTCTTCTAAGGTGATAGCTCTTTCTACCATCTTTTTCACACAAGTAACTTTACAAGATCATTGGTAGGGCATTCCAACAAGGAATCCAACTTTCCAATTTTTTTTTTTGAACAAACATGTTGAACCACAAGTAGGAAAAAGTGACAAGAGTTTTCGGTTAAGGAAGTAGAAGTAAGTCGTAAGTTCACTATAATGGTTACTAACACACACTTGTCCCAATAAAGTTTAAACATCACCCATTAACTAATCATAGATCATCATGAACAAGACACTCATCACCCATACAAGCATGCAACCATCCCCTATACTTGAAAGTTACATTGTCCTCAGTGTAAATAAATCATGTGATGATATGAGGAGAAATGCAAGGAAAATGGTGAAGCGACTGCCCTGAATAGAGAATTAAATTGTCTCATTGACCTATGGTATTCCCCCAAGGCAAACACAGAGAGTGATGGTGCCACTCTCACGTGTTGCTAACTCCAAGAAACCATAAATTCCTTGAGAGACAAATTGCGACACAAGATGTGCAAAATCAGTAATTGGATAAAAGGCAAAAACTAGAAATTTAAACAAACCAAAATGCCAGTACCGAAGGGGACTTCCCTTGCGGATTGAACTACAAAGCAAACGACAAAAAGATAAAATGACAGCAAATACATAAAGTGATAAAAGGATCGCTGAATCAAGAGCCGTCGATCTCTGCATTAGTGGCATCTCCAGAAGTTGCATCAAACAGAGTGATAGAGGTATCAGGCAATCCTAGATCGGCGGTGTCCACACCAATGTGTCAAGTAGAATGCGTAGGGGAGATAGGCTCCAGTGATACCAATACCCCCAAATGCACGGCGATGTGCAACACGTGCCGCTGTAGCCACTTAAACCTAATAGAAGAACAGAAAATCATACCAGAGACGGTAGGCCGTGGGTAAGGAGATGTGGCAAGAGGTGGCTCGGGGGCAGAATTAGAATCGGGGCTCTTAGTGTCCGTAGTAGACTACTCCTCAGGCAAAGTAGTACGGTACTCAATTCCCCGAACAGTCGTGACCCTATGAACCAATCTCATCGAGCGAAGTGTCTCGAGGGTCATAGGTGCCACACCTCCGATGACACATATCTTATTAGTCCCCTGAGAGGGCCTATGTGGCGGACAAGTCGAGTAATATATAGGCCGAAGAAGAATGCACCTACACACGGAGATGCCCTCCGATGGCAGATGGACACAACAATCTTGTATGGCAAATGCAAATGAAATCCGTCAACCATGCTCAGCAGAAAGTTGAAATCTCACGAGCTAACAACACCAGTCCTATTACTGCGGCCTATCAAAGTATGACTGAGCAGGAAATAAATGTAGCCCAGTGTGAGGGAGTGGAGGGCGGTAGCCTTGGTATGACATAGATCATAGGTGCGCAAAGAGCTCAATCGTCGCCAAGCGTCACAAAGGGGCTTCCCTACCGGTCTGGAGATAAGCAAAGCATCATAGGCCTGGGTGCGAATGAACTCAGGGCCATACAAGCCCAAGTGGATGGAAAACTCGATGAGGCTCATACAATACAGTACACCAAAGACCTAAAACCGAATGTAATCTGCACGGTGAAATGCAATCGTACCACGGGCTAACTCTAAAGTGAACAACACCTCGAGTGCCAGCTACTCATAGGTGTTGTCAGTGATTTGAAACAACTATCTCCATGCCCAGCACGTAACAAATACCGCAGTTCAACCTCAAGCCTGATCTCTCCCAGGATGACCAAATCGATTTCTCTCAATTCGCCAAAATGCTGACGAGGGAGACAGACATATCTCTCGATATGGACCTCAGCATAGAGCCTGGGCCAATACACCCCGCCAGATGATAAGGGGTCAGTCCTAGGTCTCTTATAAGACCTAGTGACACTGTTCTTCCTCAATATTAGCTACAAAGAAAAAGTACAACAACTCATTTCAGAAGACCAAAATTCAGGCCGAACACGGTCGTGCTAGGGTTACAGTGACCGTGTCCAAGTGAGAGGCAAACAGAAATTCACCAGCAACATGATCGTGTCATGACTGACACGATCATGTCAGCGTTGGTCATCATCCCCCAAAGAGGACTCTAATGCTTAACCATGATGTGGCTGATGGACCAAGCTACAATGAGTGCAGCAAACAAATGTCAATCACAGCGAAATGTATGACCCCACACTTTCGACACTAAATATGCGTAAGAAAACAATGACAACTTACCCAAGATCAAAGGCACACACAAGAGAAGAAAAGATGTTAACGAGGTGAACTTTTGAGGGAAATTACAATCGAGTGAACCGCGCTTAAAAAAAGGAATGGAAAAAGGAAATGTCAGGTGATTCAAGGGAAAGGGGTATTGTGAAGGAATGCGGACTCCGGGTCCCATGCACGCCCTTGACAGATGTGTGTCGAGTCACGGGACTAGGACATGAAAGTCCAGGGGTGACACGATCGTGTCCCTGAGGGTGCTAGTCCCCCCAAAAATCCCAGGAGATTAACAGAATGAACAATCTTGCACTGACACGATCGTGCAAGGAGCACATTAACCGTGTCTCACCTTGACACGATTGAGTTAAGCCTGTGTCTGCCCTTAGATATTACCAAGACATCCTTCTAGTGACACACACATGAGCGTGGCCAACCCCTACTTGTCCTGGAATTCTTCAGAGTGAGGATTCTTCCTTCTAAAGTGAACAACAAAGCATACGGCCACACATAAAATGCAAATCGGCATGGAGATCAAATAAAAGAAATCACGACAACCATAAGAACTTGAGTGAGAGAGCAGATGACATGAGTTTAGGAAACAACTATCCCAAAACAAAATGAAAAACAAAAATGACTAAAACTACAAAATAAACAACTTAGGTTGCCTCCCAAGAAGGACTTGTTGAATGTCACTAACTTGACGTACTTGTTGCGTGCTCGTGGAGGTTCATGAAATGGAGACCTCTTTCGACCACCTGAGAAACAATTGCAAACATAGGAAAGGCAACATGTTAATTAACTGGATCTCACCAAAATATCTGAGTACCAACATAATTGGGGATGCGCGGCTCAGGTGGAGAAGTGGGTGCCTCTTCTTCTTGCATGTCACCTTCTTCCACCATTTCCTCACCTGGGAGATCCGCTTCTCAAGTGGCTGCGTAGTCTATGTCGACTAACATTTCTAGACTTTAGGGCCTCCTCAATTGTCACTTCAGGTGCATCATCATCAAATGGGATATCCTCTAAAAGGTCAATAAGTTTATCCGTTAAAAATGCCTCCTGCACAAAATCAAAAATGGCCTTATCAACCACATCAACAAAATAAGACATGTCATCAAAGTCCATTGTGTGTCACATGGAGTCGTGAAGCCTAAATGTGTCTCTTTGGTCACCAACTTGGAGAGTCATACGGCCGTTGTTTACATCAATAAGGGCTTTGAACATTTCAAGGAACGGTCATCCGAAAATTAATGGCACTTCCACCTTGTCATCAAATGTCCAAGATAACAATGTCCACTGGGAATATGAATTTGTCTACCTTGACCAAAACGTCTTCTATTATGCCCCTTGGTCTTCGGGTGGATCGGTCTGCCAGCTAGAGAGTCATGTTTGTAGGGTTGGGCTCCCCAATACTTAAACTCTGAAGAATTCTATACGGCATCAAAATTAATGCTTGCCCCAAGATCGGCAAGCGCCTTCTCATCGACCAAACCACCAATTGTTCATGGAACAATAAAGCCTCTTGGATCCTTCTCTTTCTTGGTGAGTTTGTTGCATAGCAGTGTAGAACACTTCTCACCGATTGTCATAGAAGATTTTTCCTCCAATTTCCTCTTGTTGGTGATTAATTCCTTTATAAAATTAGCATATCTCAGTATCCGAGCAATAACTTCTACAAATGGGACATTAATGTGCAAAGTCTTGAACATGTCGAGTAACTTTTTGTACTACTCATCAAGTTGGTCTTTATTTACCTTGGAGGGGAAAAGAAGTTTCTGCTCTATACTGAAACTGAAGAATTATTCTGTGGGGTATTATCTATTTTAGTGACAATAATGGGTTCAGAAACTAACGGCTTAGGTTCCTTATCAACAAGATCTTGGAGTTGCTTTCCACTTCTTAAGGACACACCCTTCAAAGATTCTCATGGGTTACCCATAGTGTTGCTCCTGGTGGATCCCCATTAGTCTCTCCTCTAGTAACTTGGAAATTTGAGCTACTTGATGTTCCATGTTCCGCCCGGTTGCGTTTGTGCTCCTAATCATCTCTTCATGATCAGGAAATCAGTTCTCGCCACTCTTGATGAACTTGGTCATTAAAGTTGTCAGATCATTAGCAAACTCTAAAAAGGATGAAGGTTGTGACTGTGGTGCAACTTGAGATGGAGGTTTATACTACTACTATACTACCTGACCTTGTCTCAGCTGACTCCACGAAAAAATTAGATGATTCCTCCATCGAGCATTATAAGTGTTGCCATATGGATTATTCTGATAACGACAATTCTAACCAAGAAAATCCACTTTCTCAATTTACTCTGCACTAACATGAGCTATAGATAGGAAACATGAATGACATGACTGGCCAGAATTATCATGAATAGGCACTGAACTTAAAGATGGAGATTGCATGTTGCCTAACCTCTTTGGTATTGCTTCAACCTGTACTACAAGAGTTGTAATGACATCCACTTAATAGATACTGGCAGATTTCATTGGTTTGTTCCTTTTAGAACTCCACTGATACCCATTGTTTACCATCTCTTCAATCATCTTTTGTCCATCTCTAGTTTGCTTGTTACATAATGAACCCCTGGTGGCTGCATCAAGCATCCGTTTGGTAGAAGTGTTCAGCCCATTATAAAAAATTTGGATTTGAATACACTGTACAATTCCATGATGCGGGCATTTCCTTAACATCTCTTTATACGTTTCCCAAGTCTCATACAATGATTTAGACTCAAATTGATGAAAAGAAGAGATATCGCTTTTGAGCTTGGTGATCCTTGCAGGAGGGAAGTATCTAGCAACAAATACCTCAGAAACATGATTCCATGTTGTGAGAGCCCCAAGTAGCAAGGATTTTAGCCACTGCTTGGCCCTTCCTCCATGTTGTGGAAAACGTCTTAGGCAAACTGCCTCCTCAGAGACATTGCTCGCCTTATATGTGTCGCAAATCTCCAAGAAATTTCTGAGGTGCTTATATGGGTCTTCATCCTGAAACCCGTCAAACTAACACATCTGTTACACCAACTGGATAAAATTTGGCTTTAACTAAAATTATTTGCAGCATCTGCTGGGCGAACAATGCTTGAACCAACCCCCTCAAGATTTGGACATGTGAAATCCGAGAAACTCTGTGGATGATTACCAGGCATTTCTTCATCCCTATGCACTTCAACACTAATTTCAACAGATACTTTATCGCTCAAATTAATTTGATGTAATATTCTTCTGAAAGTTCTCTCTACTTCTAGATTAGGGATAACTAGTGGGGTCGATTTGCTCCCATGGGTCATGCACTTATACCTACGCTTAATAGATGAAACAATGTAAGCTCAAAGAAATTTAAAGTGAAGCAAGAAAATAAAGATAAAATAAAGAACACAATGAGAAAGAAAGAAGGTATACACAGGTATGCACACTATAGACAAACTAGAAAACCAGATTATAGGCTTTCTTAATAGTTGCGAGTCCCTGGCAACGACGCCAAAAACTTGATGCGTTCTCCGCAAGTATACGGGTCACACACAAGTAGTAAAAAGGTACCTAGTGAGGGATAGGGTTGTCGAACCTCAAGGACTAGACTAAAAATACTTGCTTAGTTCTAATCTCTATTGAAAAAAGAATAGGAGATGGAATTGGATAAAATAATAGAAAAGAGAAACAATGGAGATAAAGGTAATTGGATCAAGTGTCGACAGAAGAGATCAATTTCCTCGGATGTTCACTTGCACCTATATGCCTTAGAAGTTGTGGATAAGCTTGATCTTCGCCTTCATCAAAGTCATCCCGGTGGAGAAAAAGATCCCTGAACAAAGATGAAGAGGAAACCCTAAAAACTAGAGTTATAAAGAGGAATGTCGAGCTTGACAAGGTCTGCAAATGATCATGTGCCAGACCGTGTCATGTCGGGAGAGAGTTGAGTGAAAAAGGGTGTCTTTGCATGGGAAGCTCCGTGGAAGGGACACGATCATGTCATGACCATGCAACGCTGTGACACGATCGTGTCATGGGGACCCAGCTCGTGTCAGTTTTTTTCAATAAACTCGCACATGGCCTAGGATTTTTAGGGTTATTGACACGATCGTTGACAAAGCCCCTTGCGTGTTACCAGATCGTGCACAGGTTTGTCAAGGTAATAAATTCCCAAGTGAGTGGGGTATCTTATCCATAGGGAATAGTGATCAGAAACACCAAGATTACTATTTAATTATGATGAAGATGAATCAATGATAGTGTGAATAAAATTGATGTTAAAAGAACTAAAAGAAATAAGAAATGGAGGCACAATAAAATGAGAGGAAAGACAATTTATAGAAAGTGGGGCACTCAGACATTGCTCCCCTAGGACTATTGCTTCAAGTGCAAGACCAACTGTTATGTCTCCTAACTGATGCTCATTGGAATTCTATATGAGTTTGAGGTTGAGAAGTTATTCAATTTCTCCTGCGGGACATGTATAGAGTTAGGCATAGTTGGCCTTAGAGATTTAGGACCATGTGTTTATGGATCTCCACAAATTATTATTACATCAGTTAGAAAGTATAATAGAGGGTTCTTGCACTTGAAACGATTCCCTTACCTTCTCCTATACTTGTGCTCTCTTTCTTGTTCTTTTACTTTTTTTATTCCACATCTTATAACACATATCACTATTTATCTTTCATGTAGTTAAGAAATAATTTAAGTGTTTTTACTCTCCACTCCATATGGATACGATACACCACTTATCTGCGATTTTATTACTTTGACAAAACCGTGCACATGCGGAACATACGCAAGGGGCGTTGTCAGAAAGCCAAGCGCAAAGCTCAGAAGGAGGGTATGTGTTTTCACTGCAATGAAGCTGGTCATTGGAAGAGAAACTGTCCACTCTACTTGGAAGAGTTAAAGAAAGGAGGCAAGACCTTGACTTCTGGTATCTATACAAGGCTTAATTATAACTAGGGGTCTTTTGCCTGGACCAAAGGGTTAGGTCTATTTTAGGGAATAGGATTTATTACTTGGAATCCCGAGAGCCTAAAGCAACCTACAACAGTGTGAGGCGTTGAGGCTGAGAGATTTCTCCACTGGGTATAGTGTATGGTTAGTCATAGTTGACCTTAAGTTTTGGAACAGTGTGTTTAAGGATCTCCACTACTCATTAAGCATTAGTTAGGGAACATAATGATTGGTATTGCACTTGAAAAAATAGTCGTACGGTGAGCAATGTCTTGGTACCCCATTTATCATCGGTTGTCTCTGTTATCTTTCATTTGTGCCTCCTTCTTTTTTTCTTATTTCTATTTGCATTGATTCTTATTCACTTCTTTGTCGATTCAACTTCATTCTAGTTAATTAGCAATCTTTGTGTTTCTAATTACTATTCCATGTGGATTCAACTACGCACTCACAGGGTTAAATTACTTCGATAAACCCGTGCACTTGCGATACATATGCAAAAGGACGTTTGTCAAGTTTTTGGCGCCATTGCTGGGTAATAGGATTTTTAGAAGCACTTTGCACTTTGCTATTTTAACTATTGAACATTTATTCTATTTCACACTTTCTTATTCTTCAATTGTTTGATTTGTTTTTCTTTCTTTGGTTGTAGCTCCTGGTTATGACTTGACAGAACCCTTTGATATTAGTTGAAGGTGATCCTGACCTTCAACAAACACTTTGTAGAAGGGGTAAAGAACCTGTGTAAGAACAGACAAATCAAAGCTGAAGTAGAAGGTGAAGGAACAGCTATGACAAAAGCAGAATGAGTAGCAGAGGAGACTGTCTGATTATGCTACACCCGCAGTTCTTGGCACACAATCTTGCATTGTGCAGCCATCGATCACATGTCAGAATTTTGAGCTCAAGCCAACATTCATCCAGATGTTACAGCAGTCGGCAAAGTTTAATGGTTTGGCCGATGAGGATCCAAACAATCACATAGAGAACTTCTTGGAAGTGTGTGACATGCTCAATGTCATGGTGTTGCGGATGATGCTATCAATTTGAGGGCCTGCCCATTTTTGTTGAAAGGGAGAACGAAGCAATGGTTATATTCACTACTTAGAGCATCGATCACTACATGGGAGGAGATGGTAGAAGCTTTTCTTTCTCAATATTTCCCTCTTGGAAAATCTACAAAGATTAGGAATGAAATAACCTCTTTTGTGCAAATGGAATTGGAGTCTCTACTTCAGACATGGGATAGGTTCAAGGAGCTTTGCGGAAATATCCTCAACATGGGTTCCCTGAGTGGATGATCATTCAGACTTTCTATAATGGGTTGAACCCAAGCACAAGATAGTTACTTGATGCTGCGGCAAGAGGTACCATAGGGAGCATGACCCCAGAAGAAGCCCAGCTTCTCATTAAGAAAATGGCTATAAACAGTTATCGCACGTCCGTATATGCGTGTAAACTATAAGTGCACGGGTGTCAAAGTAATAATCCCGGGTGAGTGGGTGTCGTATCCACAAAGAGTAGGGAATAAAGACACTTAAGTTGTTTCTTAACTAATGTGGAAGATAAATAGTGATAAGTGTTACAAAATATGAAATAACGAAAATAAAAGCAACAAGATAGAGAGCACAGGTAAAGGAGAAGGTAAAGCAATCAATAAAGATGGGGTACCCGAATATTGATCCGCCTAGGATAATCATTTCAAGTGAAAGAACCCTCTATTATACTTCCTAATTAATGCAACAATGAGTCGTGGAAATCCTTAATTACATGATCCAAAATCTAAGGTCAACCATGACTAACTCTATACATGTCCCGGAGGAGAGATTGAATAACCTCTCGACCTCGCACTAGCATAGAATTGCAATCAGCTATAAGGATTCCAA
The DNA here is from genome assembly GCF_009730915.1 of Dioscorea cayenensis subsp. rotundata. NCBI lineage: Eukaryota > Viridiplantae > Streptophyta > Magnoliopsida > Dioscoreales > Dioscoreaceae > Dioscorea > Dioscorea cayenensis. The sequence continues at coordinate 8,200,830 of NC_052481.1, read as the reverse complement.
GTGATAAACCCTATTCCTATGTATAGACCTAACCCTTTGGTCCAGGTGCAAGATTCCTAGCCACAATTAAGCCCTAGGTGCTTAAATCACTTCAACGCTTCACTCCGTTGCACTCACAACTAAGCCCCAGCAGAAAGTCATCCCTTAGCCCATTCACTCTACTATGGCCGCAAAGAACTCTTTGAATGTGGAGGTAGGATAGATCACACCAGATAGGAAAGGGGATGCTACGCTACCTCTCGACTCACCCTCTCAACCCTCTCTAATCTAGCTTTGTCTAACTCTAATGGTGTGTCACTCACTCACAAGAATTACCAACAAGAACTCTCAACCCTTGTGTCACTCTAGGGGAGTATTTATACAATCAAGTCTCCAAGCTTGGAACTCACAATAAGCATCAATTAATTGAAAGCATAATAAGGAGATTCAATGAAACGAATACATCCTAGGGTTCAAAAATACCCAAGTACCCACTAGATGTTTAACTCTCCATAGAGCTATATACAATCAATAAAATCGAATGTAAAAACAAAACATCCATAGAAAACCCCCTCGTTAGCCGTGGCGATGGTCTTGTGAAGAGTCCTTTCCTCGTCGTAAGGGTCCCTTTGTCCAGCCTAGGATACACCTTACCGGATTAGTGCCGACGAAAGCTCTCCCACTAACCTTCTTCCAAATGGCATGCGATATCGGAGCAGTAGAACCTCTCCAAAGCCCTAGACAACACCTCTCAAAATCCTAGCCGCCACCTTCTCTCAAGTTGGGGAAAAGATTGAGAAAAGATTGTTGAAATCGAGACTGAAATCAGCTTTTAATGGGCTGGAATCAGGAATTTATATGCCCATATGGGCACCCCTGTGGATTTTCCACACGGGCGTGTGCAATTTCCACACGCCCGTGTGGACTCTCTATTTTCCTATATTCTCGGCCAGCTATAAACAGTGGTACTACAGTATCTTTACTACAGTGCTTCTTATAGTACCCTGCTACAACATCGGCATGAAATACTCCCGAATCCATACTTTCATCGAGGTAATGCAAACGGGTACACTTTTACGTCGTGGATCGCCTTGCTTCTTCAATAACGGACATGTTGGTGGAGATCTTGTTCTGTATGCACAAGTCGAAATGCTTGAATGTGACTGCCCTTGTGCCCCTCCAAATAGTTGTGCTAACTCGAGTACGAGGAGGTTGGCACACATTCCTACATTTGGAACCCGACCTATGTCTTCGCATTTCAACCTCAGCAAGATTTCCTCCAAATTAGTGCATTACAACCCACTTTGGCTTCTTTCTCTCAAAATTGGCCTCACAACCCTACCTGCATAAAAGTAACATAAATACACCAAAATTAGCATTAAAACTCGAGAAAATTAATGCTCAACACAAGGAAAGAACACTTTGTATTCTTATCGTAGAAGCACTTATCAAGTTATCAGTGGAATACAAGAGACAGTAAGAAAGTAGCTGGACTTCATGAGATTGAAGCAGTTACCTCAATGGCAGCCTAAGTGGAGTCTTGGAGCATGAAGTTAGACACTCTAACTTCTAATAGAGTGGCGGCTGTAACTAGTTGCACAGGGTGTGGGGAGGAAATGGTCCATCTGACTGCCTAATATCCATTGGTTGTACATCCTCAGTAGAGTAAGTGGATTTTGTGGGTAACACAATAAGAAATCAAGGCAATCCATATAGCAACACCTACAATTCGGGTTGGAGGAGCCACCAGAATCTTTCATGCAGTAATCAAGGGCAACAAAAATCCATGGCAACACCTAGTTTTCAACAACAACAACAACAAGTCCCGAACACGGAGAACCGAGTTTCAAGGTTGAAAAATCAGATGACCAATCTAGAGAAGGCTTTAACCAAGTTCATCCAATCATTGGATACAAGATTTCAATTGGTTGAAGCCACACTTCACGACTACACCGCATCATTGCACAACTTGGAGAATCAAGTGGGGCAAATTGCAAAGTCTTTATCGGAGAGACCTCAAGGGTGTTTACCTAGCAACACCGAAACCAATACCAGAGAACATGTGAAGGCGATCACTTTGAGAAGTGGTCGTGAGGTTGAAGGTAGAACTCCTAGTGAGAAGACAAATATAGAAGCACATGAGGTCTTCGAGGTTGAGGAGAGCACTAAAGGAAAGGAGGTGGCACCCCCACCTTACAAGCTAAGAATCCTTTATCCTTCAAGATTGAAGAATGACCAAAATGATGAGCAATATAAGAAGTTCTTGGGTCTATTAGAGCAGTTGCACATCAACATTTTTTTTGTGGAGGCATTGTCTCAAATGCCTCGTTATGCAAAGTTTCTCAAGGACCTCTTGACCAATAAAAGGAAGTTGGAGGAGAGTATATTTGTGATTCTAAATGCTTCATGTTCGATAGTGTTCATCATTCCGTGCAACATTGGTAATTTAGGTGAAGAGAAGGCATTGGCAGACTCAGGGGCTAGTATTAACATCATGCTTTATACTTTCTTCCAAAAGCTAGGCTTAGGGAGAGCCTAGGACCACTCGGATGACATTATCATTGGCTGACCGAACGGTGAGACATCCGAGGGACATCATCTAAGACGTACTTGTGAAGGTTGGCAAGTACATATTTCCTGTGGAGTTTGTAGTGTTAAATGTTGATGAGGACGTCATTGTTCCGCTGATACTTGGGAGGTTGTTCATGCATATTTGCAAGGCTCTTATCGACATAGGCGGAGGAGAGTTGACTTTACGAGTTGGGGATGACAAGCTTACATACCGCCTCATCGAAGCCATGAGATATTCTCTAGACTTCGATGATATTCTTTATTTTGCTTGACACTACTGGTGAACTAATAGATGAATATGTGTAGGAAACGATGAATCTAGACCAACATGAAGGGGTGCTAGATCAAGGAGTGTTGAATGTAGAAGTCTTGATGCTTGGTATACAAGAGAAGATGTAACCTACCCCTGGGATGATAAAGAGTGTGCTTAAAAAGATGAAGCGTGGAAGGAGACGACACAAGAAACACCCCAAGGTTAATGGGGACATGCAAGAACGTAGTAAGGGTGACGAACCCTTGTGTGGTAACAAACTCGATAACTCCTTCTCTACCTTCAAAAGATTATGTTCATCATACTTTCAGATTATTGGTAAGAAGAAAACCTTCATCTATGAGCCCCCGTGAGGTAAGAAAAGGTACGTCAAGTTAAGTGACGTTAAACAAGCACTTCTTTGGAGGCAACCCAAGTTTTTTACTATTTTTCTAGGTATTAGTTAGTGTTTGCATGAATAAGAGCTTAAGTGTTGGTGTTTTGATCTTTTACATGCAATTGCTGTGTTTTTCTATTTGATTGTTGGTGTTTTAGTGTGCTTAAATGTGATTGGTGAAGTATCTTGGTCGTTTGAGCGTGTTTTTAATGTTTCTCTTGTTACTTGTGCATATATAGGCAGGCTTTGAATGAGTGTAAATGTTCAGAAATTTTCTGCAAAGCCTATAATTTTTCTAAGTTATCCAGAGAAGACACACGGGCATGTGGAATTTTCACACGGGCGTGTGTTTCGTTCAGAGCTCATTCCTTACATACATAGTCCCAAATCTAAGGTCAACTATGCCTAACTCTATTCATGTCCCGGAGGAGAGATTAAATAACCTCTCAACCTCGCACTCGAATAAAGTTGCAATGAGCTCTAGGGATTCCAAGTTATAAATCGCTTCCTAATTATAGATCTAACCCTTTGGTCCAGGCGGAAGGTCCATAGCCACAATTAAGCCCTAGATACTATGATCCCCTCAACGCTTCACTCCATTGCACGCGCAACTAGGCCCCAGCGGAGGTTCATCCCTTAGACCATTCACTCTATTATAGCCGCAAAGAACTCAAGGAACGGAGGTAGAATCTATCACGTCGGAGGGGAAAGGGGACGCTCCTGTACCTCTCGACTCACCCTCTCAACCCTCTGCAGCCTAGCTTTGTCTAACGCTCGTGGTGTGTCACTCACTCACAAGGTTACCAACAAGAACTATCAACCTTAGTGTCACTCTAGGGGAAATGTTCATACAATCAAGCATTCAAGGTTAGAACTCACAATAAACATCAATTTATTGAAACATAATAAATAAGTATAATGAAACGAGTACATCCTAGGGTTCACAATCACCCAAGTACCCACTAGGGGTTTAGCTCTCCATGGAGCTAAGTACAATCAAAGAAATTGAATGTAAAAGGAATAAATCCATAAAGAAACCTCCTCGATGGTCGTGTCAATGGTCTTGCGGAGAGTCCTCTACTCGTCGTCCAAGGATTCCCTCATCCGGTATAGGATAAGCCTCGACGGTAGCTCCCCTACCAACCTTCTTCCTCAGGAATGATGATGTTGGAGCCATAGAATCTCTCCAAATCCTTGGCCAATACCCTTCAAAACCCTAGCCGAATCCCTCTCTCAAGTTGGGGAAAAGATGGAGAAAAGAATACCACAATCGGGGCTGAATCGGCTTTAAATAGGGCTGGAATCGTGCAACTCCACGGGCGTGGACGGTACACGCACCCATGCAGAATTTCCACATGGGCGTGGATAATTTCCACACGCCCGTGTGGATTCTCTATTTCTTTGATTTCTCAGCCGGCTTTGAACAGTGCTGCTATGTCTTCGCTTTTGAACCTTAGCAAGATCTCCTCCAAAATAGGTGCATTATGATCCACATTGGCCTATTTCCTTCATACTCAGCCTCACAACAATACCTGCATAAAAGTAACATAAAAACACACATATTAATGTAAATACCTGAGAAACGTAATGCTCAACATAAGGAAAGAATGCTTCGCATCCATATCACACAAGCACTTATCATCTGCCTCTATGTTTAACCATATGAACTACACAGGCATGGGTAACTTTCAGACACCCGTGTGAATCCTTGCAGAGAGTTCCCCTCTATCCTCAGAAGACACAGGGGCATGTGAATGCCCCTGTAAGTGGCCCTGTGAAGATCCATGACAACGCCCTTTGCGTCTGACCCACAAGTGCATAGGTGTGTCGAAGTAGTAAATCCTAGGTGATTTGGGTATCGTATCCACAGGGAATAAGGAATAGAAACACCAAGATTGCTACTTAACTAAGTGGAGATGAAATAATGATGTTGCAGATAAAGATTGATGCAAACAAACTAAAGAAAATAAGAATGAAAGGCATAATAAAATGAGAGGAAAGACAATCGATAAAAGTGGGCTACTCGGATATTGTTCCTCCTTTGATTATTGCTTCAATTGCAAACCAACTATTATGCTTCCTAATTAATGCTTAATGAGTCATGGACATCCTTAAACACATGGTCTCAAACCTAAGGGCAACCGTGACCAACTCTATACTATGCCCTGGTGGAGAAATCAACCAGTCTGAACACCTCACACTGTGTAAAGTTATAAGAAACTCTAGAGATTCCAAGTGATAAATCCTATTCCTATATGTTGATCTAACCCTTTGGTCCAGGTGAAAGACCCCTGGTCACAATTAAGCCCTAGGTCTTAAAGTCACTTCAATGTTTCAGTTTGTTGCTCATGCAACTAAGCCCCATTGGGGTGCATCCCTTAACCCTTCACTCTATTTTGACCGCAAAGAACTCTTGGAATGTGAAGGTAGGATAAATCACATCAGAGGGGAAAGGGGACTCTCCTCTACCTCTCGACTCACCCTCTCAACCCTTTCCAATCTTGCTTTGTCTAGCCCGCATAGTGTGTCACTTACTAACAAAGATTACCAAGATGGACTCTTAACACTAGTGCCACTCTAAGGGAGAAATCATTCAATAAGCATGTAAGATTGGAACTCAATTAAAGACATCAATTAAGGAAAACATAATAAAAGGTTAATGAAACAAATACTCCACAAATCCAAGTACCCACTAGGGAGTTTAGCTCTCCATGGAGCAAGATACAATCAATAATGAAATCAAAAGTAAAATCATGTAATCCATAGGAAAACCCCCTCTGTATTCATGTCAATGGTCTTGTGAAGTAGCCTTGTCCTCTCCAAAGGTCCCCTTGTCAAGCCTAGGTCACACCTCGCCGGATCAGTACTGATGAAAGCTCCCCCAATAACTATCTTCCAAGAGAAACATGGTGTCAAAGCCATAGAACCACTCCAAAAGACTTGCCAAAGCATCTCTAAACCCTAGTCGCCGACCTCCCAAAAGATGGAGAAAAGATAGAAGAAAGGATGAAAGATGGATCCTGAAATTGGGGCTGTTTACGGCTTTAGCCCCTCCAAATGGTTGTGCTAACACAAATATGAGAAGGTTGCCATACACTCTAGTATCTCACACCCGACCTATGTTTTTGCATTTGAACGTTAGCAAGATTTCCTCCAAAATCGGTGCATCATGATCCACATTGGCTTCTTTCCTTCATACTCAGCCTCACAACCCTACCTGCACAATAGTAACATAAAAACACACATATTAGTGTAAAACACCGAGAAGAGTAATGCCCAACATAAGGAAATAATGCTTCGCATTAATATCACACAAGCACTTATCAAACTCCCCCACACTTAAGCTTTTGCTTGTCCTCAAGCAAAAATTAAACATTCTATGCATAGATGAAGGAAATATTGGAAGTACTTGGCCTTAGGTTCACCAAAGTGTACAGAGAGAGCATTCTATAAGTAAGGGAAATTTCAACATTAAATACAAAAAATCAAAGCTCTAGCTAAAAACTTGAATAAAAAAGGACCACAAACCCGAAATCGTGTACGTGTGTGAACTCACTCAAAACAACCCAAGCTGGCTTTCACATTTTTGAGGTGGTGGCTCTTTCTACCAGAGTTGTAGCTTTCACTCATCCTATGAGATAGCTCTTTCCCTCATTAGGGCATAGCTAGTATCCGACTTATGAGAGTAGCTTCATACTTCATAGGTGGTAGTTCTTTCCACCCAACAAGCACAACTAAACAATAAAACTATTTTGTTCTTTCTTTTCATTTTCCTTTTATTTTTTTTAAGAATTTAACACAAGACACAACTATAACTAATCCCTTTAACATCGAACATGAGTTTCCAATAGAGTTTAAAGAGTGAGTAGTGCACTGAGTGTAAATCGGGTAAAAATTCCTAGAAATTCAAATAAAACTAGGGCATGAAGATATTCAATGTTAAAAATTCTCCTAAACTCAAGAATACAATCATTGCAACTAAGGTGAACCGCCATTGGCTATGTGAGCATGTATATCAATCAAGAACAATAAAAAGGATGTGTGCACTATGAAACTCCCCCCCACACTTAAGTTGTACATTGTCCCCAATGTACATATTCAAGCTCACTCAAAAGAAAATATATATTAATGAAGAATATATGTGGGAGAAGCAATGAAAACAATACTCCCCTGAATCCTAGTGTCACGTTTGATGGAGCTAAGTCCTTGGGAGTAATGTTCCGATGGGTTGTAAAGCTCACATGGCCAAGTGCCGAAGCACCTTGGCCGTGCCCATGACAAAGTCTCAATTCCCAAGATGACAAGACCATCTGCACGCATACACGAGGGGGTTCAGTAAAGCTCAATAAACACAAAATCAACCTGAGTATATAACATAAAGCAAGGAATACAACTCGAGATGCAAAATGAAAATAAACTCAGAAGGAGAATCCTTTCTGAGTGAACAAGTCTAAAAATAAAGTGCATAAAGGTAAAATAAAGTAAAGTCAAGTATCGGTGTCACCCTCAGGCTCCGGTGCTACTGCTGGTGAAGACGCACATGGTGGATCCAGTGGTGCGAGAATAGGTGATGGGGATGCTGGAGGTGTCGAGGGAGCCTGAGGAGTCCTCGGACGCAAGAAAAATGATGAGGCGATGTCTCGCTCTAAGATCTGCTATAATACATCGAAACGTGCCATGAACTCTGTGTAATGAGTGACCTGCGTAACCCTAATCTCGGCAATCTCTCCTCGAGCCTCAGCCACCTCTAGCCGTATCACTCCCACCGCATTCTCGAGCCTCTCAAAGTGATCATGGGCTCGAGATGGTGAAAAACATACGCACGGGGGGTGCGTTCTCTGCCGCCAGAGGTGCCTCGGCCTTCATCGGTGCTGGCTGAGGCTCGGGGGCGGTGGGAAGCCTCAGCACTTTAGCAACTTTGTAGCATGTACAGTAGAAGCAATGTTCATAGCCGGCCGAGAAATCAGAGAAACAGAGAATCCACACGGGCATGTGGAAATTATCCACGCCCGTGTGGAAATTCCGGATGGGCGCGTGTACCTTCCACGCCCGTGGAGTCACCCGATTCCAGCCCTTTTTAAATTCGATTCAACCCCGATTTTAGTATTCTTTTCTCCATCTTTTCCCCAACTTGCGAGAGGGCTTCGGCTAGGGTTTTGAGGGGTATTGACTAGGTTTTTGGAGAGGTTCTACGGCGAGGTGTATCCTAGGCCGGACAAAGTATACCTTGCGATGAGTAGAGGACTCTCGACAAGACCATCGACACGACCATCAAGGGGGTTTCTTTGTGGATTCATTGCTTTTACATTCGATTTCTTTGATTGTACTTAGCTCCATGGAGAGCTAAACCCCTAGTGGGTACTTGGGTGATTGTGAACCCTAGGATGTATTCGTTTCATTGAACTTCTTTATTATGCTTTTAATAAATTGATGTTTATTGTGAGTACCAACCTTGAATGCTTGATTGTATGATCATTTCCCCTAGAGTGACACTAGGGTTTAGAGTTCTTGTTGGTAGCCTTGTGAGTGAGTAACACACCACGAGCATTAGACAAAGCTAGGTTGGAGAGGGTTGAGATGGTGAGTCGAGAGGTACAGGAGCGTCCCCTTTCCCCTCCGACATGATAGATTCTACCTCTGTTCCTTGAGTTCGTTGCGGCCATAATAGAGTGAATGGTCTAAGGGATGAATTTCTGCTGGGGCTTAGTTGCGCATGCAATGGAGTGAAGCGTTGAGGGGATCTTAGTATCTAGGGCTTAATTGTGGTTAGGGACCTTCCGCCTGGACCAAAGGGTTAGGTCTATAATTAGGAAGAGATTTATCACCTGGAATCCCTAGAGCTCATTGCAACTTTATTCGAGTGCAAGGTTGATAAGTTATTTAATCTCTCCTCCTGGACATGAATAGAGTTAGGCATAGTTGACGTTAGATTTGGGACTATGTATGTAAGGATTTCCACGACTCACCATTGCATTAATTAGGAAGCATAATAGTGAGTTCATGCACTTGAAGCGATTATCCTAGGTGAAGCATCATCCGAGTACCCCATCTTTATCGATTGCCTTACCTGCTCGTGTATGCGTGCAGATGGTCTTGTCACCTTGGGAATTGAGACTTAGTCATGGGCACGGCCAAGGTGCTTCGGGAGTATTATTTTTGATTGCTTCTCCCACATCTATTTTTGAATTAGCTTCATCAAACGCAACACTAGGAGTCAGGGGAGTATTGTTTTGATTGCTTCTCCCACATCTATTTTTGAATGATATATTTTGAGTGAGCTTGCATTTGTACATTGAGGACAATGTACAACTTAAGTGTGGGGGGGAGTTTCATAATGCGCACATCTTTTCTATTATTTTTGATTGATATATGCTCACATAGCCAATGGCGGCTCACCTTAGTTGCAATGATTGTATTCTTAATTCTAGGATAATTGTTAACATTGAATGTTTTCATGCTCTAGTTCTTGCTTGAATGTTTAGGAATTTTTGCCCGATTTACACTTAGTGCACTACTCACTCTCTGAACTCTATTGGAAACTCATGTTCGATGTTAAAGGGACTAGTTAGGTTTACATCTTTTGCTAAATTTAAAAAAAAAATGAACAAAATAGTTTTATTGTTTATTTGTATTTGTTGGGTGGAAAGAGCTACAACCTATGAAGTATGAAGCTACTCTCACAAGTCGGATACTAGTTATGCCCTAATGAGAGAAAGAGCTATCTCATAGGATGAGTGAAAGCTACCACTCGGGTAGAAAGAGCTACCACCTCGAAAGTGTGAAAGCCACCTTAGCGGAGGCTTTGGAAAGGGCTACCTTAGAGGATGTGTGAAGCTACTACCATCTTTTAAAATTTTTGTCACTTTTGTAGATAAATAAGTCCCTTGTACTTAGAACTTTGAGGAGTATATTTTGAGTTGTTTTGAGTGAGTTCACACACTTACACGAAATTCGGGTTTGTTATCCTTTTTTATTCAAGTTTTCAGCTAGAGCATTGATTTTTCGTATTTAGTGTTGAAATTTACCTTAATTGTAGAATACTTTCTTTGTATGCCTTGGTGAACCTAAGGCCAAGCACTTTCAACATTTTCTTCATTGATGCACAGAATGTTTAATGTTTGCTTGAGGACAAGCAAAAGCTTAAGTGTGGGGGGGTTTGATAAGTGCTTGTGCGATATGAATGCGAAGCGTTCATTCCTTATGTTGAGCATTACTTTTCTCAGGTTTTTACATTAATATGTGTGTTTTTATGTTACTTTTATGCAGGTAGGGTTGTGAGGCCGAGTATGAAGGAAATAGGCCAATGTGGATCATAATGCACCTATTTTGGAGGAGATCTTGCTAAGGTTCAAATGCGAAGACATAGGTCAGGTGTGAGATGCTTGAGTATGTGCCAACCTCCTCGTATTCGAGTGAGCACATTCATTTGGAGGGGCACAAAGGCAATCACACTCGAGCATTCTGACTTATGCATATAAGAGCAAGAGATCCACCAACGTGTACATCATTGAAGAAGCAAGTGATTCACGACGTAAACGTGTGCCCGTTTGCGTTACCCCAATGAAAGTATGGAATTCGGGAGTATTTCCGGCAGAGTAGTGTAGCAGCACTATTCACAGCTGGCTGAGAAACGGAGAATCCACACAGGCGTGTGGAAATTATCCATGCCCGTGTCGAAATTCCAAAGGGGCATGTGACATCATACATGCCCGTGTAGTCGCCCGATTCTAGCCCTATTTAAAGCCGATTTCAGCCCTGATTTCAGTATTCTTTTCTCCATCTTTTCCCCAAATGGTTTCGAGGGTTTTGGCCAGGGTTTTGGAGAGGTTCTACGGCTCCGACATCGTGATTCCATTAGGAAGAAGGTTGGTAGGGGATGTTCGATCGAGGTGTATCCTATAACGGACAAAGGAATCCTTGGACGACGACTAGAGGACTTTTCACAAGACCATCGATATGACCATGGAGGGGGTTTCTTTATGGATTCATTGCTTTTACATTCAATTTCTTTGATTGTACTTAGCTCCATGGAGAGCTAAACCCCTAGTGGGTACTTGGGTGATTGTGAACCCTAGGATGTACTCGTTTCATTATACTTCTTTATTATGCTTTTAATAAATTGATGTTTATTGTGAGTTCCAACCTTGAATGCTTGATTGTATGAACATTTCCGCTAGAGTGACACTAGGGTTGAGAGTTCTTGTTGGTAACCTTGTGAGTGAGTGACATACCACGAGCGGTAGACAAAGCTAGGTTGGAGAGGGTTGAGATGGTGAGTCGAGAGGTACAGGAGCGTCCCCTTTCCCCTCCGACGTGATAGATTCTACCTCCGTTCCTTGGGTTCTTTGTGGCCATAATAGAGTGAATGGTCTAAGGGATGAACCTCCGCTGGGGCCTAGTTGCGCGTGCAATGGAGTGAAGCGTTGAGGGGATCATAGTATCTAGGTCTTAATTGTGGCTAGGGACCATCCGCCTGGACCAAAGGGTTAGGTCAATAATTAGGAAGCGATTTATCACTTGGAATCCCTAGAGCCCATTGCAACTTTATTCGAGTGCGAGGTTGAGAGGTTATTTAATCTCTCCTCCGGGACATGAGTAGAGTTAGGCATAGTTGACCTTAGATTTGGGAGTATGTATGTAAGGATTTCCACGACTCACCATTGCATTGATTAGGAAGCATAATAGAGAGAGTTCTTGCATTTGGAACGATTTTCCTAGGTGAAGCATCATCCGAGTACCCCATCTTTATCGATTGCCTTACCCTCTTCTTTATTCTTGCTCTCTCACTTGTTTCTTTTATTATTTAGAATTGAATCAATTTCACACCAATCACTATTGATCTTCCACATAGCTAAGAACTAAATTAAGTATTTTCATTCCCTACTCCCTGTGTATTCTTCTATAGTTTTGCAAGCCAAGTTATTAATGGAAGGGCACAAAGGCAGCCATGTCTCCACATTCCTCCTCTTTGTAAAGATATCAAGACCTTTCAAGACGCATTGATGAAGGAAAAGCCGTATAGCCTACCATATGATCGTGTGTCCGATCGTATGACCTTAGGAGGAGAATGTTTATCATCGCGTTTGTGGGAATTACTGTAGCAGAATTACTGTTCGCGTGCCCGCGTGGAAATTCCTGCAGCCCACGCGGGCGCGTGGAAAATCCACGTGGGCGCGTGGGGGCACGTGACAGACGCGATGTGAGGCTATAAATACACCTTTTGGCCAATTCTAAAGGGACTTTTTGCGGAGCTTTGAGCATAGACATTGAGAGAGAGGCGGCTAGGGTTTGAGGAGAAGGTCTTCGTCGATTGAGAGGGAGTTTTTCACCAACTTTGATAGGTTCCTTCGACGTTATAGCATTTTGGGGAGCCATTGGTGACCTAGCTTCGGAGAGGAACCCTTCAAGACGTAGAACTACCAATCAAGGCCAATCCGTGCGAATTCGAGGGGTTTTCTCTATGGGTTTTATTGCTTTTCATTGTATCCATTATTGTTTTGTAACTAGGCCCATGGAGGGCTAAACCCTAGTGGGTATTTGGGCATGTGAACCCTAAGATTTATATTTTGGATTGATTCTCTTAATGCTTCTAGTTAATCCGAGTTGTCTTGAGTTTTAATCTTGTGATTTAATTGCTTGCTAGTGTTGTTAATCCTTGTGGTTGATTTACACTGCATGATTTAATACTTTGATGTGAGAGGTCTCCATTAGAGTTAGATTTCCAAGATTAAAGAGGGTTGAGAGGGTGAGCCTTGAGATGGAGGAGTGTCCCCTTTCCCCTTCGATTGAGTGTTTCCTATCTCCGTATTCCATATTCTCTTTGCAACCATATTTGGTGTGAGGCGTGAGATTGCTCGATTTCTCTGCCGGGACCTTGTAGGTTGTTAGGATCCTTCGCCGGGAATTAGGGTTGGATCTACATTTAGGAATCGGTTTCACTCTTAGGTTTCCTTATAGCATAATGCGGTCATATAGGGTGTGAAGTGTTGAGATTGGTCGATTTCTCCACCGGGACCTTGTAGGGGACTAGTGCCTTTTGCTTGGAGACAAGGATTGGTTATCATTGGACTACCTCATCTCATTAGACTCGATTCTAGAGCATTTAGTGAATCTTGAGCTTTAAGGAAGATCTTAGGGGGATCATTGCCCGAATACCTCATCCTTAGTGATTGAGACTCTTCTACTTTATTTCTTGCATACTTGTTTGCTTTGCTTGCAATTAGTTCACTTCATCATATTCATCGATTCCGACTAGATAATTGAGAAGTGGTTATTACTAATACTTCCGTTCCTTGTGGATTCGACTACCCGACTCACCGGGTATTTATTACTTCGACACCCGTGCACTTGCGGTACACACACGCATATTCGGACGTGTCAGAATTCTCGAACCCCGAGCATCAGGGTCGCTTTGAGAGACTTTCAGCACTTGGGTTTGGTCAGACTTGCTTCACGGATGTACAAGTGCTTCAAAATATTCAGCAGGGTGACGAGGTAATTAATGAGATTGATGAGATGCTGGCAGTGGGAAGCTGGAGGAGGCTGCTGATGATTAGTGAGCCAGCTTACCGCGCACTTACGCTAGAGGTTTTAGCATCCTTTGAGTTTCGATTGCTGCATGGGAGAGTTGACACTACAGAGGCGATACAATTTCGGGCATTTGGACATCCATTCTCCATTAGCGTCACTGAGTTTTCTATTACGACGGGCCTGTACGATGTCGCTTATACAGGTACCGTGGAGTATGGCCGACTACCAGTAGATTTTTCAGTGTCAGTCACTCCATATCATGCGTACAGGATTTTGTGTGGGAGTGGGGAATACGAACCGGGATTGTCGAAGGCCTCTAGTTTATCCGGGTTCGATTCATGATACGTACTACGCAAATCATCGCAGTTCATGATAGGTCGAGCAGATAACACGACCCGCTTTGACCAGCTCGGATCTCGCTTTTTCTTATACTCTATGGCCCGCAATGTACCACTTCACTTAGGGTGCATTCTAGCAGATGTTTTGCAGGACCATGGTCATTCGACGAGAGTGGGTCTACTATTTGCTGGCCCTTATATCTCCAGACTCATTTTGGGAATGGGTTTGAGCGACGCCTCACGTGGTCTCGAGAGGGACGCTTGTGCCCACTCCTCTTGCGTTCGATACGATCACGATGATGGGGTTGGTATGGAGGTTTGGGGCCGGGGTTTATATTCTCACTCATGACTATCACCGAGACAACCAGGAGTGAAGGAGATACTGCGGGGGGTGTCCAGCATACTCCTCCATCTTCTGTAGCACTGGGTACTCGAGCCTATGACCGTATTGAGAGGTTGGAGACCGATGTTAGAGAGATTCGGACTGAGATAGCGGAGCTCCGGGCTATGCGATCGGCTCAAGTACTACGATCTTATGGCCCGATTCGACTTCCTTCAAGATCTCCGGAGACCCAGATCCTCAGTTCCTCCAGCACCTCCATCCTCGACTCCAGCACCGGAGGACCCACTATATTCCACTTCAGTAGCAGCAACACAGGAGCCCGAGGGCGACTCCGACACTTGACTTTTTATTTCCTTTAGTGCATTTTACTTTATTCTATTTTCTAGTTTTTAGACTTGTTAACTCCGAAAGGATTTTTCCTTTTGAGTTTATGTTATGTTGCATTTACCGAGTTGTATTCAATGCTTCATCTTTTATACACTCGAGTTATTTTTGTTTTTTTTAGATTCACTGAACCCCCTCGTGTATGCTTGCAGATGGTCTTGTCATCTTGGGAATTGAGACTTAGTCATGGGCACGGCCAAGGTGCTTCGGGAGTATTGTTTTGATTACTTCTCCCACATCTATTTTTGAATTAGCTTCATCAAACTCAACACTAGGAGTCAGGGAAGTATTGTTTTGATTGCTTCTCCCACATCTATTTTTGAATTATATATTTTGAGTGAGCTTGCATGTGTACATTGAGGATAATGTACAACTTAAGTGTGTGGGGGAAGTTTCATAATGCGCACATCTTTTCTATTGTTTTTGATTGATATATGCTCACATAGCTAATGGAGATTCACCTTAGTTGCAATGATTGTATTCTTAAGTCTAGGATAATTGTTAACATTGAATGTTTTCATGCTCTAGTTCTTGCTTGAATGTTTAGGAATTTTTGCCCGATTTACACTTAGTGCACTACTCACTCTCTGAAACTCTATTAGAAACTCATGTTCGATGTTAAAGGGACTAGTTAGGTTTACATCTTTTGCTAAATTCAAAAAAAAAAAATGAACAAAATAGTTTTATTGTTTATTTGTATTTGTTGGGTGGAAAGAGCTACAACCTATGAAGTATGAAGCTACTCTCACAAGTCGGATACTAGTTATGCCCTAATGAGAGAAAGAGCTATCTCATAGGATGAGTGAAAGCTATCACTCGGGTAGAAAGAGCTACCACCTCGAAAGTGTGAAAGCCACCTTAGCGGAGACTTTGGAAAGGGCTACCTTAGAGGATGTGTGAAGCTACTACCATCTTTTAAAATTTTTGTCACTTTTGTAGATAAATAAGTCCCTTGTACTTAGAACTTTGAGGAGTATATTTTGGGTTCTTTTGAGTGAGTTCACACACTTACATGAAATTCGGGTTTGTTATCCTTTTTTATTCAAGTTTTCAGCTAGAGCATTGATTTTTCGTATTTAGTGTTGAAATTTTCCTTAATTGTAGAATACTTTCTTTGTATGCCTCGGTGAACCTGAGGCCAATCACTTTCAATATTTTTTTCATTGATGCACATAATGTTTTAATGTTTGCTTGAGAACAAGCAAAAGTTTAAGTGTGGGGGAGTTTGATAAGTGCTTGTGCGATATGAATGCAAAGTGTTCATTCCTTATGTTGAGCATTACTTTTCTCAGGTTTTTACACTAATATGTGTGTTTTTATATTACTTTTATGCAGGTAGGGTTGTGAGGCCGAGTATGAAGGAAATAGGCCAATGTGGATCATAATGCACCTATTTTGGAGGAAATCTTGCTAAGGTTCAAACGGGAAGACATATGTCAGGTGTGAGATGCTAGAGTTGTAGCATGTACTGTAGCAGCACTGTTCATAGCCGGCCGAGAAATCAGAGAAACAGAGAATCCAGATGGTGTGTGGAAATTATCCACAGCCGTGTGGAAATTCCGCACGGGCACGTGTACCGTCCACGCCCGTGGAGTACCCCGATTCCAGCCCTATTTAAAGCCGATTCAGCCCCGATTTTGGTATTCTTTTTCTCCATCTTTTCCCCAACGTGCTAGAGGGATTCGGCTAAGGTTTTGAGGGGTATTGGCTAGGTTTTTGGAGAGGTTCTACGGCTCTGACATCGCACGTCGTTTGGAAGAAGGTTATTGGGAGAGCTTTCGTCGGCATCGATCCAGCGAGGTGTATCCTAGGCTGGACAAAGGATCCCTTGCGACGAGTAGAGGACTCTCCACAAGACCATCAACGTGACGATTGAGGGGCTTTCTTTGTGGATTCATTGCTTTTACATTCGATTTCTTTGATTGTACTTAGCTCCATGGAGAGCTAATCCCCTAGTGGGTACTTGGATGATTGTGAACCCTAGGATGTACTCGTTTCATTGAACTTCTTTATTATGCTTTCAATAAATTGATGTTTATTGTGAGTTCCAACCTTGAATGCTTAATTGTATGATCATTTCCCCTAGAGTGACACTAGGGTTGAGAGTTCTTGTTGGTAACCTTATGAGTGAGTGACACACCACGAGCGTTAGACAAAGCTAGGTTGGAGATGGTTGAGAGGGTGAGTCAAGAGGTACAGGAGCGTCCCCTTTCCCCTCTGACGTGATAGATTCTATCTCCGTTCCTCGAGTTCTTTGCAGCCATAATAGAGTGAATGGTCTAAGGGATGAATCTCCGCTGGGGCTTAGTTGCACGGGTAACGGAGTGAAGCGTTGAGGGGATCATAGTATCTAGGGCTTAATTGTGGTTAGGGACCTTTCACCTGGACCAAAAGGTTAGGCCTATAATTAGGAAGAGATTTATCACCTGGAATCCCTAGAGTCATTGCAACTTTATTCCAGTGAGAGGTTGGGATGTTATTTAATCTCTCCTACGGGACATTAATAGAGTTAGGCATAGTTGACCTTAGATTTGGGACAATGTATGTAAGGATTTCCACGACTCACCATTGCATTGATTCGGAAGCATAATAGAGAGTTCTTGCAGTTGAAGCGATTATCCTAGGTGAAGCATCATCCGAGTACCCCATCTTTATCGATTGCCTTACCTCCTCCTTACTTTTGCTCTCTTACTTGTTGCTTTTAATTGTGGAGAACTGAATCATTGTCACAATTATCATTGTTGATATTCCACTTAGCTAAAAATCGAATTAAGTGTCTTTACTCCCTACTCCCTGTGGATTCGATACCCGCTCAGCCGGGATTATTACTTCGACAAACCCGTGCACTTGCGGGATATACGCAAGGGGATCTTGTCATCTATCAAAACTTGAATGATGATAGCACCTCCAGTGCAAATTCTCAGATGGCTAGCTCTCTAATTGTCAATAACTGCCTCCAACCACCTGCTAAAACTGAGATCCTCGACCTCGTCAGCAAGCTCATCTCCCTGTTGTAGATCTCTCAGTATACTTGTGTCCACAAATTGAGTCTGTCCGAACCGGAGTCTCGACAGGTGCTCATAGTGAACCTGATGCTCTGGGATCGTGAAACTCATGTCATCAGGCTCAGGGGATGACTCACATGGCCTCTTATTAGCTTGCTTCTTCGATCGAGGTGCCATAATCTGCAAAATTTGAAACAAAATCGATCAAACAAGTTGATAAACTAACGCTGCAGAAATTCACATGGTCATGTGGAATTTCCACATGCCCGTGTTGATCCATGGGGCGTGAAAGCAGCACGGCCGCCCCTTAAAACTCCAAAAGTACACCGTGAAATTACCTGTTCTTCGTTCTAAAACACAACTAATCTTTCTAATTGGATAAACGAAGCATTTTTCTCTAAAATCATTGATGGAAACCATGAATTTGTGAAGAAAATCATAAATAGGGCTTACCGACTAAATGGGAGGAGAAAATCAAGAACCGGCCGAAAAACCTCGCAAAAATACACCCACCAAATTGGCACTATAAAGTCGGGAAATGATGTGAGAGTGTTTTCAGACAACTGGAAGACATGAAGAACGAGAGAAACTATTCTTCTTTAAAAAGAAATCGGGCCCCTTGGCGTTCTGTGCATCTACACGGGCGTGCGGAGATTACCCACGCTCGTGTGCCTCATGACGAGAGAGCCACGGGGCGTACACACGCCCCTGTGCACTCTCGGGAAAACACTCCTTCGACTCTGACTGCTCTCTCACAGCCGTGCAGAAAATACTGCACGCCCGTGCGCCCAACCCACAGGGGCAGCCGCACGCCCCTCTGGCTTCCCTGAACGTCCGAGAAAATTGTCAAGTGTTCTACACACCCGCGTAGAAATTCCGCAAAGGGCATGGACATTCACATGCCCAACTCATAGGGATAGCCACACGCCCTGTGTTCTCTCGGGATGGAGAGAACTCCACTACAGACATTTTCGTACGGGCGTGTGGAAATTACCCACGCCCGTGTGTGATTCACAAGGTCGCCCACAGGGGCGAGTCCACGCCCCTGTGTGCTCTTGGGATAATCCGCCCAACTCTGCAGAATTCACACGCCCGTGCGAAAATTACCCATGGGCGTGTGACAGTCGCATGGTCATTCACAGGGGCAGCCGCACGCCCCTGTGCCTTCTCTGTATGAGCTCATAATACAATTTCCACGGGCGTGTGGAAATTCCACACGCCCGTGTGTTTTCACTTTGATGCCTTAGAAAAACCTGCAGGCTCTGCAAAAAATCTCTGAACATGTTTACAAACTCAGAGCCTGCCCTTTATTATGCAAATTTTACCATTGAAAAACATGAAATAGAACTCAAATGACCAAACTTCGCCAATTCAACATGAAAACATATGATGACTTTAAAAACCCACAATGAAATCCAGCACAAGAATCTAAAAATCAAGACACCAACACTCCACAATTTATTCATGCAAAACACTACATTATTCAAGTAAGAAGAATAGTAAACACTTTGGGTTGCCTCCCTAAGAAGCGCTTGTTTAACATCGCTAAGCTTTGACGTATATTGTCTTACCTCACGGGGGTTCATGAATGATAGTTATCCTCTTACCCATGGCTTGAAAACATGATGTGCAAAGTCTCTTGTGGGTAGAAGGTGAATTATCGGGCTTCGGACCACCTAACAATGATTCGTCCAACTTCTTCGGTTCACGTACATCTCCAACAGACTTGGAGTGTTTCCGGTGGCGTCTCCTAGCCCTCTTCTTTTTTCGGAGCACCTTCTGCAAAATTCCCAGGGTAGATGGTATTTCTTCCGTTGCACCAAGCATCATTACTTCTTCATAATCATCCTCTTGGTCGAACAAACCTTCATACGAATCCGGATTGAACATTTCTTGCATATATTCATCAACAATCTCATCAGTAGTGTCTAGAAAGTATAAAGTATCATCGAAATCAAGAGAATGCCGTATGGCTTCAGCAAGGTGGTATGTCAGCTTGTCATCTCCAACTCTCAATGTGAGTTCTCCACCGTCCATGTCAATCAATGCCTTGGAAGTCTGCAAGAATGGTCTCCCAAGTATCAAAGGTACATCCGCATCCTCATCGACGTCTAGCACTACAAAGTCAACCGAAAAAATGTACTTGTCCACCTTGACAAGCACGTCTTCAATGATGCCTCTCGGATATCGCACTGTTCAGTCCGCTAGTTGCAAAGTCATCCGAGTTGGCCTAGGCTCGCCCAAGCCTAGCTTTTGAAAGAAGGTGTATGGCATAACATTGATACTGGCCCCTGAGTCCGCCAATGTCATTTCTTCACCTGGATTGCCAATATTACACAGAATGATGAAGCTTCCGGGTCCTTCTTCTTGTTCGGCATGTTCTTTTGCAATACCACCGAGCATGAAACATCTAAAATCACTGAAGCACTTTCTTTTCAATTTCCTCTTGTTAGTCAACAAGTCTTTCAAGAACTCTGATAAGTGCTTGTGCGATATGAATGCGAAGCGTTCATTCCTTATGTTGAGCATTACTTTCCTAAGTTTTCTACATTAATATGTGTGTTTTTATGTTAGTTATACGCAGGTAGGGTTGTGAGGCCGAGTATGAAAGAAATGGGCCAATGTGGATCATAATGCACCTATTTTGGAGGAGATCTTGTTAAGGTTCAAACGCAAAGACATAGGTCAGGTGTGAGATGCTAGAGTGTGTGTCAACCTCCTCGCATTCGAGTGAGAACATCTATTTGGAGGGTGACACGTCCGAATATGCGTGTGTGTACCGCAAGTGGACGGGTGTCGAAGTAATAAATACCCGGTGAGTCGGGTAGTCGAATCCACAGGGAACAGGGCTACTAGTACTAACTTCTTCTATGCTATCTAGCCTAATGATAATGGGATAGTGTGGTGATCTAATGTGCGAAGAGATGAACACCGGAGAGGAATATGCAAGGGTAAAATGGATGGAGAATCTCAATCAGTAAAAGTGGGGTATTCGGGCAATGCTCCCCCTAGCATTCAGGTATTAGGTACCGGATAAGCAAAGTGTTTCTATGATAAGTAAGTTAAGTCGTGGAAATCCAAACATAATCGGGTCTATCTCTAGATCACCGATACTAGTCCCCTACGAGGTCCCGGTGGAGAAATCGCTCAATCTCAACACCTCACACAAGATATGACCGCAAAGTACTCTAGGGATTCCAAACTGTGTATCCAATTCCTAAAGATTAATCCAACCCTAATTCCCGGCGAAGGATCCTAACCCCCTACAAGGTCCCGGCGGAGAAATCGAGCAATCTCACGCCTCCCACCAAATATGGTTGCATAGAGCTTAGGGAATGGAGATAGAATACACCAATCAGAGGGGAAAGGGGACACTTCACTATCTCATGACTCACCCTCTCAACCCTCTTCAATCTTGAGGTTCTAACCCTAATGGAGATCTCTCTCCCACCAAGGCAACAAATCATGCAAACCAAATAACCATAAGATCAATAAGGCAAGCAAGCATTAAACAATCAAGAATGAAACTTAATCAAACTCGGATTAAATAGAAACACTAAGCAAATCCACAAAAGATGAGAATCCTAGGGTTCATAAGCCCAAATACCCTCTAGAGTTTTAGCTCTCCATGGAGCAACATACAAAACACACCATCAATGAATGAAAGTACATTAAAACCATAGAAATAAACCCCCTTATATATGAACTGATGGCCTTGATGGAGAGCTTCAACGTCTTGAAGGACCCACTCCGAAGCTAGGTTCACCGGTGGCTTCCTTGATGCTATGACGGAGGAGGAATTGATCAAAGTTGGTGACGAAGCGCCTCCAAAGCCGCAATGACCTCCTCTCCAAACCCTAGCCGTCTCACCCCTCAAGAGCCGCACAAAAGATCAGAAAGAATAGGGGAAAACAGCTATTTATAGGCCTTAGATCGCGTCTGTCACGTGCCCTCACGCGCCCATGTGGATTTTCCACGCGCCCGCGTGGGCTGCAAGAATTTCCACGCGGCCGCGTGAACAGTAAATTTACTACAGTACCGCTGCAGTGAAATTGCTACAGTACTTTTCACAAAACACGATCCGAACACTCTTCTCTTAAGGCCATATGTCCGGGCACACGTCCATGTGGTAGGCTATAAAACTTTTCTTCATCGACGTATCTTTGAGAGGTCTTGCAATCTTCACAAAGAGAAGGAACATGAAGATGTGGCTGCCTTTGTGCCCTTCCACTAGTGAATTGACTTGAATCTTCTTGGAAGTCGGCACACATCTCCACGTTTATGAACTCCTCTCGTGTCTTGGTCCTTGAATTCAACAAGAACTCCCAACATTGTGTCTTTATAGCCTATCTTTGCTTCCTTTTTACTCTTCAAGGCATTCACAACCTATATGCATAAAAGAACACTAAATACACAATATGAGACATAAACCACAGTAAAAATGATGCTCAATGCATGTAAAACATATATAAAAATATGTCTACTCAAGCACTTATCAGAGGGGCACAAAGGCAGTCATGCTCGGGAATTCTGACTTATGCATATAAGAATAAGAGCCGCGCCAACATGTACATCATTGAAAAAGCAAGTGATTCACGACGTGAACGTGTGCCCGTTTGCGTTACCCCGATGAAAGTATGGAATTGGGAAGTTAATCAGGGCGAAGACTGTAGCAGGGCATTGTAGCAACACTGTAGCAATTACTATAGCAACAATGTTCACAACCGGCCGAGAAATTAGAGAAACAGAGAATCCACACGGGCATGTGGAAATTATCCACGCCCGTGTGGAAATTCCGCACGGGCGCGTGTATCGTCCACGCCCGTGGAGTTGCCAGATTCCAGCCCTATTTAAAGCCGATTCAGCCCCGATTTTGGTATTCTTTTCTCCATCTTTTCCCCAACTTGTGAGAGGACTTCGGCTAGGGTTTCGAGGGGTATTCGCCAAGGTTTTGGGGAAGTTCTACGGCTCTGACATCGTGATTCCATTAGGAAGAAGGTTGGTAGGGGAGCTTCGATCGAGCGTATCCTATACCGGACGAAGGAATCTTTGGAAGACGAGTAGAGGACTCTCCACAAGACCATCGACACGATCATCGAGGGGGTTTCTTTATGGATTCATTGCTTTTACATTCGATTTCTTTGATTTTACTAAGCTCTATGGAGAGCTAAACCCCTAGTGGGTACTTGGATGATTGTGAACCCTAGGATGTATTCGTTTCATTGAACTTCTTTATTATGCTTTCAATAAATTGATGTTTATTGTGAGTTCCAACCTTGAATGCTTGATTGTATGAACATTTCCCCTAGAGTGACACTAGGGTTGAGAGTTCTTGTTGGTAACCTTGTGAGTGAGTGACACACCACTAGCGTTAGACAAAGCTAGGTTGGAGAGGGTTGAGAGGGTGAGTCGAGAGGTACAGGAGCGTCCCCTTTCCACTCCGACGTGATAGATTCTACCTCCATTCCTCGAGTTCTTTGCAGCCATAATGGAGTGAATGGTCTAAGGGATGAACCTCCACTGGGGCCTAGTTGCACGTGCAATGGAGTGAAGCGTTGAGAGGATTTTAATATCTAGGGCTTAATTGTGGCTAGGGACCTTCCTTCTGGACCAAAGGGGTAGGTCTATATTTAGGGAAGAGATTTATCACTTGGAATCCCTAGAGCTCATTGCAACTCTATGCGTAGCGAGGTGTTGAGATTGTTCGATTTCTCCTCCGGGACATGTATAGAGTTAGGCATAGTTGACCTTAGATTTGGGACTATGTATGTAAGGATTTCCATGACTCACCATTGCATTGATTAGGAAGCATAATAGAGAGTTCTTGCACTTGTAGTGATCATCCTAGGTGAAGCATTATCCGAGTACCCCATTCTTTATCGATTGCCTTACCCTCTTCTTACTTTTGCTCTTTCACTTGTTGTTTTTATTGTTGAGAATTAAATCAATTTCACACTTATCACTATTGATATCATACATAGCTAAGAATCAAATTAAGTATTCTCAATCCCTACTCCCTATGGATTCGACCCCGCTCACCGGAGATTATTACTTCGACAAGCCCGTGCACTTGCGGGATATAAGCAAGGGGATCTTGTCAAACTCCGCATACTTAGGCATTTGGGCTAATGCCTCAACAAAAGGAATATTGATGTGGAGTTGCTTGAACAAACTCAGGAACTTCTTGTACTGTTCATGCCTTTGGTCATTCTTCAATCTAGAGGGATAAAGGATTCTTAGTTTGAAAGGTGGGGGTGCCACCTCTTTCTCTTTGCTTGTTCCCTCTTCCACCTCTATAACCTCAGGTGCGTGTTCTTTTGGCTTCTCACTCGAAAGCTTACCTTCAACCTCACAACCACTTCTCAAAGTGATCGCCTTCACATGATCTCTAGGGTTGGTCTCTGTATTGCTCGGCAAGCTTCCATGTGGCCTTTCAGAAAGAGACTTCGCAATTTGCCCCACCTGATTTTCAAGGTTATGCAAAGAGGCGGTGTGGTTGCGAAGTGTAGCCTCAACTGATTCAAACCTTGTATTTGCAGATTGCACAAATCTAGTCAAGTGCTTCTCTAAGTCACTCATTCAGGTTTCCAAACTTGAGATTCTGTTTTCCACCTGAGGGGCTTGTTGTTGTTGTTGGAAACCCGGTGGCCCCATGGCCTTTTGTGGACCTTGATTACTCCATGAGAAATTGGAATGATTCTTCCAACCTGAATTGTAGGTATTGCTATATGTGTTTCCTTGAGGTCTCATGCCATTACCTACAAAATCAACGTTCTCCACTGAAGAAACATCACCGATAGAGATCGGGCTATCGGAGGGAGCATGTCATCCACCACACCCGGTGCAATTAGTTATGGCCGCCACTCTATTTGAAGTTAGAAGATCTAACTTCTTACTCAATTTTTTGACTTGAGCCGCCAATGAAGTTACCGCATCTATTGCATGGAGACCGGCCACATTTTTCTTATCCCTAGCATTCCATTGGTAGCTGTTTAGCCCCATTTCTTCAATAAACTGACGGGCCTCATCTGGGGTGTCTTGCTACCTAAGGTACCTCCTGCTACCGCATCCAAGAGTTGCCTTGTACTCGGATTCAAACCGTTGTAAAAGGTCAGAACAATCATCCACTCCGAAAATCCGTGTTGCGGGCACTTTCTCAGGAGTTCCTTGAACCTTTCCCATGTCTCGAATAGAGACTAAAATTCCATCTGAACAAAGGATGAGATATCATTCCTAAGTTTTGCTGATTTTCTGGGAGGGAAATAACGGGCAAGAAAAGCTTCTACAATCTCCTCCCATGCAGTAATCGATGCTCTAGGTAATGAGTGTAGCCACTGCTTCGCTCTCCCCTATAGTGAAAATGGGAAGGCTCTCAACTTGATGGCATCATCTGTCACTAAGTTTATCTTCAGCATATCACACACCTCGAGAAAACTCTCTATATGACTGTTTGGATCCTCATCGGCCAAACCATTGAACTGTGCGGATTGTTGTAACATGTGGATGAATGTCGGCTTCAACTCAAAGTTCTGAGCTGTAATCGGGGGACGCACAATACTCGATTGTGTCCCAAACACTAAAGGTCTGGCATAATCACACAATATTCGCTGTTGCTCGTTCTGTTCTGCCATGTTTTCAGATCCTTCCACTTCCAAATCAGCTAAATTAGACTATTCTTGCACATACTCTTTCCCTTTTCTTCTAAGTGTATGTTCAAGCTCAGGATCTCCTTCAATCAATATTGAGGGATTCCCTCTGGTCATAACCTGGAGCTGCACCCAAAAAGAAAGAAAAAGAAATCAGAACGATGATAGAATAAGAAGATATAAAACAGAATGTATGGTGAAATAGCTAAGAAAACAAAGTGCAAAGTATCTCTAAATGCCTACTCCCCGGTAACAGTGCCAAAAACTGGACAAGGTCCCCTTTCGTAATATCCCGCAAGTGCACGGGTTTGTCGACGTAATAATCCCGGATGAGCGGGTATCGAATCCATAGGGAGTAGGGAGTAAAAACACTTAATTCTCTTCTTAGCTTTGTGAAAGATCAATAGTGATAAGTGTGACAATGATTCAATTCTCAAAAGTAAAAGAAACAAGTAAGAGTGCACGAGTAAAGTAGGAGGTAAGGCAATCGATAAAGATGGGGTACTCGGATAATGCTCCGCCTAGGATAATTGTTTCAAGTGCAAGAACCCTATATTATGCTTCCTAATCAATTCAATGGTGAGTCGTGGAAATCCTTAATTACATAGTCCCAAATCTAAGGTCAACTATGCCTAACTCTATACATCTCCCGGAGGAGAGATTAGATAACCTCCCAACCTCGCACTCGCTTAGAGTTGCAACGAGCTCTAGGGATTCCAAGTGATAAATCTCTTTCTAATTGTAGACCTAACCCTTTGGTCCAGGTGGAAGGTGCCTAACCTCAATTAAGCCCTAGATACTAAGATCACCTCAACGCTTCACTTCGTTACACACGCAACTAAGCCCCAGCGGAGGGTCATCCCTTAGACCATTCGCTCTATTATGGCTGTAAAGAACTCGATAAACGGAGATAGAATTTATCATGTCGGAGGGGAAAGGGGATGCTCCTGTACCTCTCGACTCACCCTCTCAACCCTCTCCAACCTAGCTTTGTCTAACGCTTGTGGTGTGTCACTCACTCACAAGGTTACCAACAAGAACTCTCAACCCTAGTGTCACTCTAGGGGAAATGTTCATACAATCAAGCATTCAAGGTTGGAACTCACAATAAACATTAATAAATTGAAAGCATAATAAAGAAATTCAATGAAACAAATACATCCTAGGGTTCACAATCATCCAAGTACCCACTAGGGGTTTAGCTCTCCATGGAGCTAAGCACAATCAAAGAAATCGAATGTAAAAGCAATGAATCCACAAAGAAACCCCCTCGATGGTCGTGTCGATGGTATTGTGAAGAGTCCTCTACTCGTCGCCCAAGGATTCCCTCGTCCGGTATAGGATACGCCTCGACGCAAGCTCCCCTACCAACCTTCTTCCTACGGAATGACGATGTTGGAGCCGTAGAACCTCTCCAAAAACCGAAGCCAATACCCCTCAAAACCCTAGTCGAAGCCCTCTCTCAAGTTAGGGAAAAGATGGAGAAAAGAATGCTGAAATCGGGGCTGAATCGGCTTTAAATAGGGCTGGAATCGGGCGACCACACGGCCTGTGGATTTTTCACACGCCCATGTGGAATTTCCACACGGCCGTGTATAATTTCCACATGCCCGTGTAGATTCTCTGAATTCCTGTTTTCTCCGCCGGCTGTGAATAGTACTACTACAGTACTGTCGCTGCATTGTTCCGCTACAGTGTTTGGCTGAATAGCTTCCCGAATCCATGCTTTCATCTGGGTAACGCAAATGGGCACATGTTCATATTGTGGATCACTTGCTTCTTTAATGATGGACAAATAGGTGGAGATCTTGTTCTATGTGCATAAGTCAGAATGCTTGGGTGTGACTGCCCTTGTGCCCCTCCAAATGGTTGTGCTAACTCAAATACGAGGAGGTTAGCACATACTCTATCATCTCGCACCCGACCTATGTCTTCACGTTTGAACCTTAGCAAGATTTCCTCAAAAATCGGTGCATTATGATCCACATTAGCTTCTTTCCTTCGTACTCAGCCTCACAACCCTACCTGCACAAAAGTAACATAAAAACACACATATTAGTGTAAAAACCCGAGAAGAGTAATGCCCAACATAGGGAAAGAATGCTTCGCACTAATATCACACAAGCACTTATCAATACTACTACAGTAAAATCGCTACAGTACTTGCTATAGTGATTTCCACAAACGCGATGACAAACATTCTCCTCTTAATTCCACACAATCGGGCACACGATCATGTAGTAGGCTATAAGGCTTTTCCTTCATCGACGCATCTTGAAAAGTCTTGAAATCTTTACAAAGAGAAGGAATGTGGAGAGATGGCTGCCTTTGTGCCCTTCTAGTAGTAAATCGGCTTGCATAACCATGGAAGTTGGCACACATCTCCTCATACAGGAACTCCTCTTGTGTCTTCCTCCTTGGTTCACTTAAGAACTCTCAACATTGTGCCTTGCTAGCCTATCTTCACTTCCTTTTGAATTCCCAATGCCTTCACAACCTATATGCATGAAAGAACACCCAATACACGAAATGAGATATAAACCATATAAGATATGATGCTTAATGTATGTAAAACATGTATAAAAACATATTCACTTAAGCTCTTATCAGGTATAGAGTCAGCCGATTCACTTGGGCCACATCTTGGCTGAGTATCTACACCTCTAAGGCTAGTATACCATAGTCAGAGTTCATTTCTCAGGCCTGTATATTATGAGAGTTATCAAGGGCATAGGTCTAATGGATACTATTAGGGGGTCAGGTAGATTATTGTGCCATTTCTCCTCGGCTTGGAGACGATGCGACTTATGGGGATAATCTGTAGGTACAAAGACTGTGTCTATGTGATAATCATATCCCCACTAGAGACAGTCGAGTGGTAAGGAGGTATAGCAGAGGGTTCACAACAGCCTGCTCTTGAGCCATAGCAAGAGCACATAGAGACAATGGCACCACCTGCATCACAAGAGCCACCTCCAGTATGTATGTTTTCTCTATCTCGAGCCCATAATCATATTGAGATGCTTGAGAGTGCTGTAGGGATGTTGCAGAAAGAGTTAGCTGAGATTCGCATGACACAGGCTATGAAGCACACAGAGGTGATGGTGCATCTTGACATTCTACAGTAGATACCCGAGCGAAATGGGACTTCTCTCTTTTTGATAAGACCCCGCACTCCTCCGACATCTCCATCACCTCCATCACCACCAACAACAGCATCAACATCATCATCACCTACAACACCAGACATCGACGCTTAAGGTGTCTTTATCTTTCTTTGTTCTTATATTTTTCATATTTTATTTTTTTACTTTATTTGGACTTCTACTCCTCAGAAAGGATTTTCCTTATGATTTTATCTTTTATTTTCAGTTGCTTCGAGTTGTATTTCATTTTCATATCTTTATAGACTCAAGTTATTTTGATTTTGTTGAGCTTCATTCAACTCCCTTGTGTATACATTCAGATGGTCTTGTGAGTCTTGGAATTTGAGGAATAGTCATGGACACGGTCATTATGCTTCTCAGATGGCTGTGTGCGCTCCACAACCTATTGGAACTCAACTCTCAATAAATATAGCTCCATCAAAAGTACCATTAGGAGTTCAGGGGAGTATTGTTTCAATTAGCCATCTCCACACATGTTTTGATTGTTATACTTTATTGTGCTCGCATGCGTACATTGAAGGCAATGTACATCATAAGTGTGTGTGTGGGGGGGAGTTCACATTACACATGTTCTATACTTATGCTTCATTGTTCATGCTCAGGTAGCCAATGGCGGTTCACCTTAGTTGCAATAGTTGTATTTTTAAGTTTAGGAGAATTTTTAATATTGAATGTTCTCATGCTCTAGTTTTACTTGAATTTTTAGGAATTTTTGCCCGATCGACACTTGTTGCACTATTCACACATTAAACCTTACGGAAACACAAGTTCGATATTAAAGGGGCTGTTTAAGTTTGTTTATTGTTTTAATTTGGTTGAAAAAAAATGTGTGTGTGTTTGTTTGCCACCTATGGAGTATGAAGTTACTCTCATAAGTCGGATACTAATTATGCCTTAATAAGAGAAAGAGCTATCTCATGGGATGAGTGAAATCTACTACCCTAGTAGAAAGAGCTACTACCTCGAAAGTGTGAAAGCCACCTTCGCGACCGCCTTGGAAAGGGCTATCTTAGAGGATATGTGAAGCTACTACCTTCTCTTTTGTTTTTTGTACATTAATAAGTCCCTCTCAATTAGATCTTTGAAGAGTACATGTTGGGTTAACTTGAGTGAGTTTACACATACTACACGATATCAGGTTGTTGTCCTTTTTTATTCAATTTTTTAGCTAGAGCGTGAATTTTTCTTATTTGGTGTTGGAATTTTTCCTTACTTGTAGAATGCTTCCTTTGCATGCCTTTGGTGAAGCTAAGGCCAAGCACTTTTTATTTTCCTTCTTAGAGACTTCAATGTTTTATTTTTGCTTGGGGACAAGCAAAAGCTTTAGTGTGGGGGAGTTTGATAAGTGCTTGTTTATTAGTAATACGATGTATTCTTTTCTTACATTGAGCATTATTTTTCTCAGATTTTATCTCTTATTCGGGTGTATATGTGTTCTTTTGTCCATGTAGGGTTGTGATGACAATTGTGGAAGAAAAGAACCAAAAGCAGATCGTGGATGCATTTGTTAATGAAGTCTTGGATAGAACAAACATGAAGAAACAAGTTGTGCTCAAATACATGTGGGTGTGTGCCAACCTCCATTGTGCTCAAGCAAATATGCGAAGTGGAATGGGACAAAGGCAGTCACACTCATGTGTTCTGACTTTTGCAATACTAGCAAGATCTTCATCAATATGATTTCATCAAAGATGCAATACGATCTACCACATGGATGTGTGCCCATTTATGTGGCCTCAATGAAAAGAGTGGATTCGGGAGCATTTTGGTGAAGTAATGTAGCAGTTACTACAGCAAATCACTGTAGTAAAGTCACTATAGTAGGTACTGTACAGAGCTCTCAGGAAACCAAATTCTAAAAATCCACATGTACGTGAATAAATTTCAAACACTCGTGTGGATACCTGATTCTAGCCCTATAAATACCGTGACTTGAGATGTTTTGAAGAAGTTTTTTCTCATCTTTTGCACAACTTTAAAGGCGCTCACGGCTAGCGTTTAGAGAGGCTTTGCCTATGTTTTTGGAGCGTGATAAGTGCTTGTGTACAAGTAATATGAAGTATTCTTTTCTTAAATTGAGCATTACGTTTCTTAGATTTTATTGCTTATTCATGTGTATATGTGTTCTTTTTGTACATGTAGGGTTGTGGAGATAATTGTGGAAGAAAGGAACCAAAAGTAGATCGTGGATGCATTTGTTGATGAAGTCTTGGAGTGAACAAATGTGAAGACACAAGATATGCTCAAAGACATGTGAGTGTGTGCCAACCTCCATTGTGCTCAAGTGAATACGCAAAGTGGAGGGCACCAAGGTAGTTAGACTCACGTGTTCTAACTTGTGCAATACTAGCAAGATCTTCGTGATATGATTTCATTGAAGATGCAACACAGTCTACCACATGGATGTTTTGCCCATTCATGTGGCCTCGATGATAAGAGTGGATTCAGGAGCATTTTGGTGAAGTAATGTTGCAAATCACTATAGGAAACATTTTGGTGAAGTACTGTTCACAGCTCGCAGGAACCCAAAATCTGGAAATCCACGCACCGATGTGGAAATTTCACACGCCCGTGTGGATGCATGATTTTAGCCCCTATAAATATCATGACTTGAGATGTTTTGAAGATTCTTTTTCAAATTTTTCTCCCATCTTTGCAAGCACTGCGGGTAGGGTTTGGAGAATCTTTTGCTAGATCTTTGGAGCGGTTCTACGGCCTTCAACATCATGTTCCTTTGGAAGAGAGTTATTGGGGGAGCTTTCATCGGCATTGATTCGGTGAGGTGTGCCCTAGGTTTGACAAGGGAATCTTTGGAGAAGATGAGGTGGCTCCACAAGACCATTGATACGGATTACAAAGGGGTTTCATCTATGAATTGCATGTTTTCACTATCGATTTCATTGTTAATTGTAAATTGCCCCATGGAGAGGTAAACCCCTAGTGGGTGCTTGGACTTGTAAACCCTAGGATGACTTTGCTTCTTTGACCTTTATTATGCTTCTTTAATTGATGTTTTAATTGAGTTCCATCCTTGAATGCTTGTTGTATAGAGTTTTCCTTAGAGTGACACTAGGATTAAGAATACATCTTGGTAATCCTTGTGGATGGGTGACACGCCATTAGGATTAGACAAAGCTAGGTTAGAGAGGGTCGAGAGGGTGAGTCAAGCGGTAGTGGAACGTCCCCTTTCCCTTCCGGTGTGATTTATCCTACCTTTACGTTCCAAGAGTTCATTGTGGTCACGATAGAGTGAAGTCCTAAGAGACAAACTCCACTAGGGCTTACTTGTGTGATTAATAGAGTGAAGTGTTAAAGTAATCTTTAGTGTTAGGGCTTAATCGGGACTAGGGGTCTTTCACGTGGACCAAAGAGTTAGATCTATATTAGGGAATATGGTTTATCACTGGTGTCCCTAGAGCTTTAAGAAACCTTGCATAGTGTGAGGCGTCGAGAATATTCTTTTCCGCCAAGGCATAATATAGGGCTAGTCACGGTTGACCTTAGGTTTTGGGACCGTGTGTTTTTGGATACCCATGACTTATTAAACATCAGTTAGGAGACATAATGATTAGTTTTGTAATTGAAAAAATAGTCCTAGGGTGAGCAATGTCCGGGTGCCCCATTTTCTATCGATTTCCTCTCCTAATTTCTATTACGTCTCTTTCTTCTTTTCTTTATTTTTACTTGCATTGATATTGTTCATACCACTCCTGAATCATTTTCGTTATAGTTAAATAGCATTGCTTGTGTTTCCGAGCACTATTCCCTATAGATACGACTACCCACTCACTAGTGTACTTTAGTGAAGCAAGAAGATGAATGGTCTTAGTATCTAGGGATGAACCTCTATTGGGGCCTAGTTGCGTGTGCAATGGAGTGAAGCATTGAGATGATCTTAGTATCTAGGGCTTAATTGTGGCTAGGGACCTTCCGCCTGGACCAAAGGGTTAGGTCTAAATCTAGGAAGAGATTTATCACTTGGAATCCCTAGAGCTCATCGCAACTCTATGCGAGTGCGAGGTGTTGAGATTGTTTGATTTCTCCTTAGATTTGGGACTATGTATGTAAGGATTTCCACGACTCACCATTGCATTTATTAGAAAGCATAATAGAGAATTCTTGCACTTGAAGCGATTATCCTAGGTGAAGCATCATCCGAGTACCCCATCTTTATCGATTGCCTTGCCTCCTCCTTACTTTTGCTCTCTTACTTTTTGCTTTTAATTTCTGAGAATTGAATCATTATGACACTTATCATTGTTGATACTCCACATAGCTAAGAATCGAATTAAGTGTCTTTACTCCCTACTCCATGTGGACTCGACCCCGCTCACCCGGGATTATTAATTCGACAAACCAGTGCACTTATGGGATATACGCAAGGGGACCTTGTCAAGTTTTTGGCGCCATTGCTGGGGAGCTAGCCGTTTAGAGATACTTTGCACTTTGTTTTCTTAGCTGTTTACCCTTCATTCTATTTCACATCTCTTCTCTATCACCGTTCTGATTTATTCTAAAAAAATTATTTCACACTTTCTTATTCTTCCATCATTCTCATTTGTTTTTTTCTTTTTGTAATGTCTTATTTTTCTTGCAAGGATTTTTAAATGATGATTGACCCAATCGTTGCTCTATATTTTGCAGGGTCGAAGCTCTCAATAAAAAAGTTGATAGAATTGTTACTTCACGACAACAAAACATTCCATGTTACAACGCATATCATCCAATTGAAGTGGGCTACCCAAACGTATTATGGGATAATGGTGAACAACATTGGGAGGCACCTCAAGAGGAATGTCAAACGGGTGAGATACTCGGAGAGGATGCATTTCAGTTACAAAGAGTATTAGCTAAGTTTATTGAAGCATCCAATGTCTGCGTCCAAAATATGGAGACCACACAAAGATGTCATGAAGTCTACTATAAAAACCTTGAGGATCAACTAGGAGGGATACTTGACACACTCTCTAGGGAACAACAAGTATTTGAGCAAGCAAGTCAAGTTCATTATAGAGAAGATGTGGTAGTGAATGACAATGAAGAAGTGGGCCGGAACGAGTATGATGTTGTCGAGATTGAGAGGATACAAGAAGAACCGTCCATTCAATGTGATAATTGTTTGAGTGGACAGTATGTTTGTGAGCAAGAAATGGTGCAAGGCGAGTTGGTGAAGACATATTGCTTCCAAGTTGAAAGGGAAGAAGACACAAATCCTAAGGTAATGGAGCAAGCATCTCTCTTTGGGATTAATCAACTCATAAATTGCAAGAAAGAGATTTTGGGTTTGGAAGAAGACGTGGGTAGGAGATGGAAGCCATCCAATGACCCACCTGTGCTAAGTTTGGACAATTCCCAGCACAAATTATTTCCGTGGAGGCCAAAGGTAAGATGTTTTGACTCTCCAACAAATATTCCACCCCGGTAAGTAGATTTTTGGTTTAAAGGAAGTAGCTATGCAATATCTAGTCGGGTGGAACACACTCTTTTCAAGCCCCCATAAGGTAAGGAAGAGGTACGTCAAACTAAGTGACGTAAAACAAGCACTTCTTGGGAGGCAACCCAAGCAATTACTGTTTTCCTAGTTTTTAGTTTAGTGTTTGCACGAATAAGAGCTTGAGTGTTGGTGTTTGGATTCTTATATGTCATTGCTATGCTTTTCTTGTGGACCGTTGGTGTTATCTTGTGCTTTCATGTGTTTTGTTGAAGTTTTGGTCATTTGAGCTATTTCTCATGTTTTTCACTGGTAAAACTTACATATTAGGGCACGCACTGAGTGTGTAAACATGTTAAAAAAATTTTTGCAGAGCCTGCAGAATTTTCTAAGGCATCCAGAGAAAACACACGGGCGTGTGGAATTTCCACACGCCGTGGATTTGCACTGTGAGCTCACCCAGAGAAGGCACAGGGGCGTACGACTGCCCCTGTGAACGACCATGAGACTGTCACACGCCCGTGGGTAATTTCCGCACGGGCGTGTGAATTCCTGCAGAGTTGGGCAGTTTATCCCGACGCACACAGGGGCGTGGACTCACCGCTGTGGGCGACTTTGTGAACCACACACGGGCGTGGGTAATTTTCGCAAGCCCGTGCGAATCTCTGCAGAGGATCTCTCCATCCCGAGAAAACACAGGGGCGTGCGTTTGCCCCTGTGAGTTGGGCCTGTGAATGTCCACGCTGATGAATGCGATCCGCAAGTGCACGGAGTCGTCAAGTAATACCTCTCGTGCGAGCACGAGAGGGTCGTATTCCCTGGGCCCAAGGATCTACCCTTACTTCCTCTTCGCTTATTGTCTAGCCGACAGATTCGAAAGGTTTCTCTAATCTATTAATTTGAATAAGATAACTACAAGTGGAGACTAAAATACGGAGAGGGGTATAAAATCAGGGGAAAGGAACGGTCACGGATGCGGATTCCCTAGGGGCTACTAAAGTGCACAGGATGCTAAGAATGTCATGCAATTGAAGGTTTGGACCTAGAGATTTCCTAGATTAGGTCAACCCGATGGTCACGGCCATTGACCCCTAATCCGGTATAAGTATTGACACAGAATTTCTTCCGATCAAATCCTCATACGATTGCATTAACAAGTGGGGAAATCCCTAATTAGAGCCGGAACACAACTCGGTCTAGCCCTAATGGTGGAGGGGTACAGAATACCCGATGGTCACGGCGTATTCGTACATGAATCCCTTCCAAACTTGGTGTGTCTAGTACAAGGGCGATGGTCACGCTACCAAGTACAACCTAACAGTTGGTTTACAGAGTTCTCATGTAAGCAACACATCAAATGCACCAAGAATGAATCTCAAAACACAACAATTGCAATAAACAAACTTAAATCATCCAAATACACAAGTTCACCCCAAGGTTCACCGGCATCCGGTGACCTTGGGGTCTACTCGTCCATACAAACAAATCCAAGCAACAAATCCATGCAAACAACTACAAAAGGCATAATAAAAACTCCCTCAAACAATGGAAGAAGGAAGACAAGCCAAGCTAGGTGGAAAGGCTTCCACGGACGCCGCAATGGGGGCGGCTTCCCTCGTCGTCTACAAACTCCCAAAGAAGAGATCGATGAAGATCTAGCCAAATCCGAGCTTCTTCCTTAGATTTCCCTTCTCCAAAAAACATGTAATCTTGCCTCTCAAAGATTGGTGAAAATCGGCTTGAAGAACCCTCCAAAAAAACTCCTCCCCTTGCCCTAGAAGAAATCAGCTTCTTATATACCCCGTCAGTCCATGCGGGCT
Source organism: Dioscorea cayenensis subsp. rotundata (assembly GCF_009730915.1). NCBI lineage: Eukaryota > Viridiplantae > Streptophyta > Magnoliopsida > Dioscoreales > Dioscoreaceae > Dioscorea > Dioscorea cayenensis. The sequence continues at coordinate 8,164,969 of NC_052481.1, read as the reverse complement.
CCATGCGGGCGCATGGAGCCCGTGAAGCTCACAGCCAAATGCCCAAAAACCTGCCGGTGCTACAGTGCTCAGCTACAATGTTTTTGCTACAGTACTTTTGCTACAGTAACCGAGCTTGAGAATTCCCAGCAAACCTCACGGGCATCCATGCGGCCGCATGGAGCCCGTGAAACTCCCAGCCAAATGGCCGCAGCAAGAACAATGACTGCTACAGTGCCGCTACAGTGCCGGGACCCCAAAAATGCCGTTTTTGATGTCGAATTCATCCGATTTGCATTTTTAAGCATTGTTTGACTCATTTAAGACCTGCAACACCGAAATAACCAATTTAGACATAAAACGGGCATCAATTCGTTAACATGTTCACAAATAATACACGATTAATACATATAAAATACATACATTTAGGCGTTTATCACACGCCCATGTGGATTTTTCGCACGGGCGTGGGTCTTAGAGAAATTTTCCCAGTTGCATGGAGAGTGCACAGGGGCGTGCGTCTGCCCCTGTGGGTCTGGCACACGGGCGTGGGTAGTTTCCACACGCCCGTGTGGATGTACAGAAATGCTAGAAGCGCAATTTTTCTTTAAAATCTTTTCGGTTTTCTTCATATTTTCACCTTTAAACGTTTTGAGAACACATCCTTGCTCTCTCCTGACCTCTCACCATCGTTTTAGAGGGTCGTTAATTGAGTTTTCTGGCCATTTTATAGTCGTTCATTCTCATTTTGTTGGTAAGCTTCTCTTTCTCTTTTCTTCGCCAATCTTCATTTATTTTGCAGCACCAGCGTCATCTTCACCAGCATGGAAAAAGATGTACTAGCTATTGACACCGACACTTGAGGCGTCTTTACCTTCTTTGTTCTTATTTTTCGCATTTTACTTTCTGCATTTTATTTTGGATTTGTATATTCAGAAAGGATTTTCCTTCTGAGTTTATTTTCATTTTGTTGTCTCGAGTTGTATTCATTGCTCTATCTTTTGTATACTCAAGTTATTTTTGTTTTTCTTGAGCTTCACTGAACCCCCTCGTGTATGCGTGCAGATGGTCTTGTCATCTTGGGAATTGAGACTTAGTCATGGGCACGGTCAAGGTGCTTCAGCACTTGGCCGTGTGAGCTTCACAACCCGTTGGAACACTACTCCGAACGAATTAGCTTCATCAAACACAACACTAAGAGTTAGGGGAGTATTATTTTGATTGCTTCTCCCACATCTATTTTTGAATGATATATTTTGAATGAGCTTGCATGTGTACATTGAGGACAATGTACAACTTAAGTGTGGGGGGAGTTTCATAATGCGCACATCTTTTCTATTGTTCTTGATTGATATATGCTCACATAGCCAATGGCGGTTCACCTTAGTTGCAATGATTGTATTCTTAAGTCTAGGAGAATTATTAACATTGAATGTTTTCATGCCCTAGTTATTGCTTGAATTTTTAGGAATTTTTGCCAAATTTACACTTAGTGCACTACTCACTCTTTGAACTCTATTGGAAACTCGTGTTCGATGTTAAAGGGACTAGTTAGGTTTACTTCTTTTGCTAAATTTTGAAAAAAAAAATTGAAAATAAAAAGAAGGAACAAAATAGTTTTATTGTTTATTTGTATTTGTTGGGTGGAAAGAGCTACCACCTATGAAGTATGAAACTACTCTCACAAGTCGAATACTAGTTATGCCCTAATGAGAGAAAGAGCTATCTCATAGGATGAGTGAAAGCTACCACTCGGGTAGAAAGAGCTACCACCTCGAAAGTGTGAAAGCCACCTTAGCGGCCGCTTTGGAAAGGGCTAGCTTAGAGGATGTGTGAAGCTACTACCATCTTTGAAATTGTTGTCACTTTTGTAAATAAATAAGTCCCTTATACTTAGAATTTTGAGGAGTATACCTTTGGTTGTTTTGAGTGAGTTCACACACGTACACGATTTCGGGTTTGTTGTCCTTTTTGATTCAAGTTTTTAGCTAGAGCATTGATTTTGCGTATTTCATGTTGAAATTTCCCTTTCTTGTAGAATGCTATCTTTGTATACTTTGGTGAACCTAAGGCCAAGAACATTCAATATTTTCTTCATTGATGCACAGAATGTTTAATTTTTGCTTGAGGACAAGCAAAAGCTTAAGTGTGGGGGAGTTTGATAAGTGCTTGTGTGATATGAATGCGAAGCATTCTTTCCTTCTGTTAAGCATTACTTTTCTCAGGTTTTTACATTAAGATGTGTGTTTTTATGTTACTTTTATCCAGGTATGGTTGTGAGGCTGAGTATGAAGGAAATAGGCCAATGTGGATCATAATGCACCTATTTTCGAGAAGATCTTGCTAAGGTTCAAACGTGAAGACATAGGACAGGTGTGAGATGCTAGAGTGTGTGCCAACCTTCTCGCATTCGAGTGAGCACATCCATTTGGAGGGGCACAAAGGCAGTCAATGTAATATGCAATGTAGCAGCACTGTTCACAGCCTGCCGAGAAATCAGAGAAATAGAGAATCCACACGGGCTTGTGGAAATTATCCACGGCCATGTGGAAATTCCGCACGGGCACGTGTATCGTCCACGCCCGTGGAATTGCCCGATTCCAGCCCTATTTAAAGCCGATTCAGCCCTGATTTTGGTATTCTTTTCTCCATCTTTTCCCCAACGTGCGAGAGGGCTTCGGCTAGGGTTTCGAGGGGTATTAGCCAAGGTTTTGGAGAGGTTCTATGGCTCCGACATCGTGATTCCATTAGGAAGAAGGTTGGTAGGGGAGCTTCGATCGAGGCGTATCCTATACTAGACGAAGGAATCCTTGGACGACCAGTAGAGGACTTTCCACAAGACCATCGACACGACCATCGAGGGGGTTTCTTTATGGATTCATTGCTTTTACATTCGATTTCTTTGATTGTACTTAGCTCCATGGAGAGCTAAACCCCTAGTAGGTACTTGGGTGATTGTGAACCCTAGGATGTATTCGCTTCATTGAACTTCTTTATTATGCTTTCAATAAATTGATGTTTATTGTGAGTTCCAACCTTGAAATGCTTGATTGTATGAACATTTCCCCTAGAGTGACACTAGGGTTGAGAGTTCTTGTTGGTAACCTTGTGAGTGAGTGACACACCACGAGCGTTAGACAAAGCTAGGTTGGAGAGGGTTGAGAGGGTGAGTAGAGAGGTACAGGAGCGTCCCCTTTCCCCTCCGACATGATAGATTCTATCTCCGTTCCTCCTCGAGTTCTTTGCAGCCATAATAGAGTGAATGGTCTAAGGGATGAACCTCCGCTGAGGCCTAGTTGTGCATGCAATGGAGTGAAGCGTTGAGATGATCTTAGTATCTAGGGCTTAATTGTGGCTAGGGACCTTCCACCTGGAGAATGGGTTAGGTCTAAATCTAGGAAGAGATTTATCACGTGGAATCCCTAGAGCTCATCGCAACTCTATGCGAGTGCGAGGTGTTGAGAATGTTCGATTTCTCCTCCGGGACATGTATAGAGTTAGGCATAGTTGACCTTAGATTTGGGACTATGTATGTAAGGATGTTCACGACTCACCATTGCATTGATTAGGAAGCATAATAGAGAATTTTTGCACTTGAACCGATTATCCTAGGTGAAGCATCATCCGAGTACATCATCTCTATCGATTATCTTGCCTCCTTCTTACTTTTGCTCTATTACTTGTTGCTTTTAATTTCTAAGAATTGAATCATTACCACACTTATCATTGTTGATACTCCACATAGCTAAGAATCGAATTAAGTGTCTTTACTCCCTACTCCCTATGGACTCGACCCCGCTCACCAGGGATTATTACTTCGACAAATCCCGTGCACTTGTGGGATATACGCAAGGGGACCTTGTTAGAGAGAGTTGTCGAGCTTGTTACCACTCAAGGGTTTGTTACCCTTGTTCCATTTGTGCACATCCCCATAGCCTTAGGGCATTTCTTGTGCCATCTTCTTGCCCACTTCATCTTCCGGAGCACTTTATTCACGATCTCCTGGGATAGATGGTAACTTTTCCCCTAGACCAAGTATCTCAACTTCTTCATCCTACACTCCTTGGTCTAGCAACCCCTCGTACGGGTCCGGCTTCAACATTTCCTGCACATATTCATTAATTAGTTCATCGGTAGTGTCAAGAAAATAAAGAGTATCATTAAAGTCATGAGAATGTCGCATGGCTTTGGCAAGGCGGTAGGTCAACTTGCCATCACCAACCCTCAGTGTCAACTCCTCGCCGTCCATATCGATAAGTGCCTTGGAAGTGCTCAAGAATGGCCTCCAAAGAATCAAAGGAACATATACATCCTCATCGACATCCGACACTATGAAGTCTATAGGAAATATGTACTTGTCAACCTTGATAAGAACGTCTTCAATGATAACGCTCGGATGTCTCACCACTCAGCCCGCCAATTGTAATGTCATCCGAGTGGGCCTAGGATCTCCCAAGCCTAGCTTTTGAAAGAAAGAGTATGGCATGACGTTTATACAAGCCCCTGAATCCGTCAATGCCATCTCTTCACCTAAGTTACCAATGTTGCGTGGGATGATGAAGCTTCCGGGGTCTTTCTTTTTGTTCCGCATGTTCTGTTGCAACACAACTGAACAAAAGGCATCTAAGATCACCGATGCACTCTCTTTCAACTTCCTCTTGTTGGTCAAAAGATCCTTCAAAAACTTTGCATACCGAGGCATTTGAGACAACGTCTCCACAAAAGGAATGTTGATGTGCAACTGCTTGAATAGACCCAAGAACTTCTTGTATTGCTCATCATTTTGGTTATTTTTCAATCTTGAAGAGTAAGGGATTCTTGGCTTGTAAGGTGGGGGTGCCACCTTCTTTTCCTTATTGGCTCTCTCCTAAACCTCCATGACCTCAGGTGCATCAACATTGGTCTTTTCACTCGGAAGTCCACCCTCGACCTCATGATCACTTCTCAAATTGATCGCCTTCATATGTTCTCTCATGTTGGTCTCGGTCTTACTAGCTGATTGCTCCCGCGCAAGTGTATGAGATCACCAAGTAATACCTCGTATGAAGACACGAGGATCATATTCCATGGGGCTAAGGATCTCCTATTACTCCTTCTCGAGCTATTATCTAGCCTAAGTTCTCAAGTGATGGAATTTACTCTACTAGGTGCAATTAAAACTAAAACAAGATTATTAACAAATTAGAGAGAACAAGCAGTAAGCAAGCAAGAAAATCAATGTAATTCAAAGGCCTATGGATGTGGATCCCCTTGAGGGGTTATCATGAAACATGGATGATGATTAAAAGATGCAAGGGGTAAAAATGGACCAAGAGATTTCTTCCAAATCCACATTCCTACGATTGCATTAAGTACAAAGAAATCTCAAAATAGGAGTAAACCTACTCTTCTTCGGCTTAACCTAACATGGAGGGTCTACCAACACCCAATTTCTCAGTGTGATGAAACAAGTACCCCCTTCTAATCCATTCATGATCTAATACATGTGAGCAAGTCACATCTACATGCATCACTCATAAAAGAGCTACAGATTTCTCCTTAGTGTAGCACTTAGCATGAAAACAACTGATTAAATCTCAAAATTACCCAAGCATGGAATTAACAAGTAATCATCCAAAGTACATGATAAAACCCCCCAAGGTTCACCAACACCGGGTGGACTTGGCGGTCTAGTGTGTCATCATCCCACAATAGGCAATACAATCAAGTGAAACATAAAGGAAAAGCATAAATGACACTCTCTAGATGAAATGGTGGAGGAGGATGTAGAAAATGTGTCGAATGACGCTTCCAACGCCAAAGGAATGTTGAATGACGCTTCCTCTAGCCGCGGGTCTCCTTCCATAAAATTGTGGTAGATCTCCCCTTGAATGATGTTGCCTTCTTGCCATGAGAGTCTTGGACCTTGGCCTTGAATGATCTCATAGCTTCCTTGACCTTCTTCTCCTTCCCAAGGTCGCCCAAAGCCTCTCAAGTGGTCTCTCAAAATAAGCCCAGAAAAAGTCCATTGTTCTGCCCTAAAAGTCAGTATTTATACCCCCTATGACATACGGGCCGTATAAGGGTCGTATGGGGGTCGTATAGCACTCAAAAACCCTAGACTCATGTTTCATACGAGGTGCATACAACCTACATACATCCCCATATACTGGGTAGTATGGAAATCTGGGCAGACAACTCCAAATCATTCCACTGCTACAGTGCATACGGCACCCATACTGGGTAGTATGGGGGTGGTATGAAATTCCTTTTTCTTGTCTTTTCGCCTAAATGATATCTTCTTATTCTCCATAGCTTCCTACAAAGTAAATAGTAGATAATTAAGCACATAACGGGCATCAAACTCACAAAATACATGCAAAATGAATACGATATATATATGAAAACACCTACATTTAGACACTTATCACAAGGCAAGCTCCCTTGTGGTTTCTCCGATAGAGACTTCGCGATTTGGCCCACTTGATTCTCTAAATTGTGCAATGGTGTGGTTGAGAAGTGTAGCTTCGACTGACTAAAACTGTGTATCCGATGATTGAACAAATCTGGTCAAAGCTTTCTCTAGATCGCTTATCCGGTTCTCCAAGCATGAGACTCGATTCTCCATGTTCGGGGCTTGTTGTTGTTGAAAACCCAGTAGTGCCATACCCTTTTGCTGGCCTTAGTTACTCCATGAGAAATTGGGGTGGTTTCTCTACCCTTGGTTGTAGGTGTTGCTATAAAAATTGCCTTGTACTCTTCCCGAATTGCCCACAAAATATGCTTGTTCAATTGGGACTGAAGTAGCAATCGAAAATAGGATAATCATATGGCATATGTGAACCCTAATAACCATAACAACTTGTTATAGCGGCTACATTAGGTGAAGTCAATGTATCTAATTTCTTGCTCAATGCCTCTACTTGGGCTGCAAAAGATGTAATCACATCAATTTCATGGATCCCAGCCACTTTCTTCTCTTCTCTTACGTTCCATTGGTAGCTATTCATGGCCATTTCTTCTACCAATTGTCAGGCTTATTCAGGGGTCTTGTTCCCCACTGTATCTCCTACGGCGATATAAGTTGTCATCTACTTGGATTCAACCCATTGTAAAAAGCTTGAATGATCATCAATTCGGGGAACCCCTATTGTGGACACTTCCTCAAGAGGTCCTTGAAACACCCCAAGTCTCAAACAAGGATTCAAGCTCCATTTGAACAAATGAAGATATCTCATTGAGAAGCTTTACTTACTTTCCCGGAGGGAAGTACCTTGCAAGGAAGGCTTTGACCATTTCATTCTATGTTCTAATGGAAGCTCTTGGTAATGAATGGAGCCACTGATTGGCTCTTCCTTTTAGAGAAAATGGGAAAGCCCTTAATCTAGTAGCATCATCTGTAACACCATTGATCTTTAGCATGTCACAAACCTCCCTGAAGTGAAGCGTTGAGGGGATCTTAGTATCTAGGGTTTAATTGTGGTTAGGGACCTTCGGCCTCGACCAAAGGGTTAGGTCTATAATTA